>NW_026708779.1:342539-375039 GCF_902713425.1 Acipenser ruthenus
TGATATTAAACTGCAGTTACAATGTAATTCCCAGTCCAGTCTAGTGATATTAAACTGCAGTTACAATGTAATTCCAGTCCAGTCTAGTGATAATTAAACTGCAGTTACAATGTAATTCCAGTCCAGTCTAGTGATATTAAAACTGCAGTTACAATGTAATTCCTGTCTAGTCTAGTGATATTAAACTGCAGTTACAATGTAATTCCAGTCCAGTCTAGTGATATTAAACTGCAGTTACAATGTAATTCCTGTCTAGTCTAGTGATATTAAACTGCAGTTACAATGTAATTCCAGTCCAGTCTAGTCTAGTGATATTAAACTGCAGTTACAATGTAATTCCAGTCCAGTCCAGTCTAGTGATATTAAACTGCAGTTACAATGTAATTCCAGTCCAGTCCAGTCTAGTCCTAGTGGTTTATGTTGCTCGGATGGATGTCACTGACAGGCTGGTTTGTGTTTTTTTCAGATTGTCTCCCAAGCCCAGGTAGAAGTCACTACACAGTGGACTTTGGAACAATTCTCAAGACCTGAGTGTCTGTCTGTCTGTCTGTCTGTCTGCACACAAAACAAGAAACGTTTTGCCCCTTCACATCATGAAATGAATTGAAAGCACCAAATTTTCGTTGCGGTAAATGAAAGCAGAGAATCTATTTCCTTATCTCCTCCTTCGTGTTAAACCCCTCTCTCCCGCATTTTTATATTGGAAGTCTGTGGGGTGTTTTTTTTATGTTTTAATTCAGGCTGTATTTCATAATAATACCCAGAACCCAGACCCGAATTAAACACGTCTGTTTTCTGTGTGTTTTAACAGAGGTGCGAGATTTGTTTTCGTGATTTTTTCGTTGTGCGTTTGCGCGTCTCTTACAGTGTTGAGTGAACAGACTTTTGGGACGGAGCCCCTCCCTAGAAATTGGGGGGGGGGGGGGGAGGGGGCTGTCAAGCAGGCCAGGGTCGTTTGCTGGTAATTAACCCTTCGTAGCGAAACGAGTGAAGAGACATCTGCTTGGGGGGTTTTGTGACAATCGAGCGCTGCTTTTCTTCAGACGCTGTGGAGGAACGCAGTGATCCACACAGCCGCCCCCCCCCCCAAACACTCTGTTTCTCGTTCCATTCTGAAGAGGGGAGCAGCCCTGATCCACACCAGACGCCCTCGTCCTGGGCTGTGTGGAGGGGCTGCGTCCGGACAATCGCATTATCCGTCCGTGCGACTCTTCTGATAACGGGGGGGGGGGGGGGGGGGGGGGGGGGGGGGGGGACTGTTTTTTTTTTTGGAGTTTGAGCAAACGGCCCGAGATCTAGTCTGTGCAGCGCCTCAAGCGTTTCTTGTTGAAGTGTGTCTGTCTGTGTGTGTGTGTGAGAGAGAGAGAGAGAGAGAGAGAGAGAGACAGTTGCTGCTAACTTTTCAATGTACAAATCTGTATAAACATGAATTATTTTTTTTTTTGGTGCTTGTCAGAGGTTTGGTTTTGTAAAATGAAATATGAAGGGATAACGTTTTTTTTTTAACACGTCATTTTGTTAAAAAGGCATCGGTTTTTTGGAACAGGCTGGCTTGGGGGGGGGGGGGGGGGGGGGAATGAACAAACTACGTTTTATATAAGGATTTAAACTCCCAAATTTCCAGTCTCTCTCGTAATCAGTTCCACAAGGCATCGCCCTCATTGATCAAAATCGCAGTCCGCAGTGATCAGTCAAAACCAGGGTCTCCTTTTCAGCAGCAGCAGCAAATCACTTTTTAATAGAAGTCTCTGTCTGTCTGTCTGTCTGTCTGTCTGTGCGAATTTAAATGGGCTTCAAAGGAAAACATCTGAACCATTGCAACAGCTATTATCGAGTCTCTGAAATATATACAGATTCAATTTCCTTTGAATGGGAAATGGATTTGGAACGAAGGGATTGATGTTAAAAAAACTAGAATCCAGAATAGAATCGGGTCGTTTGATTCTCCAGAGAGGCTGAAAACCGCTCTAATCCCGGTAAAAAGGCAGATTTTCACAGCTGCTGAAAACAAACTGGATCTCTGAACGTCTGCCCAGGCCGTGAAGAGAACGTAAAATTAAAAATTAAAGGACGATGCAGTTTTTATTTGAAAATGTATTTTTTTTTTTTTTCCAAGCCAGTCTGGTCATTCGTCCTAATGCATTGTGGGTAATATTATTATTTTTTTGGTCTTCTCTTAATCTTTCTGCACGCCCTGTAGAGGAGTGTTGTGTGTTTTTCTGTTATTTTTAACAGTTGTTGTTCTCTGGTTTTAATCCTTGTTCAAGCTACAGCTGTGGACAAGAGTTTTGCATCACCTAGAATTTTAGGATTGAGACAATATATATATATATATATATAGGAACATAATTGAGATATTTTATTTAACATCATGTAATAAAAATATATATATATATATATATAAGGAAGCCATAATAGCAGTCCCAGTAGTATTTCATGTTAGATTAAGAACATTTTTGTCAGTAGATGGAAAACTATACAAAGCGCTGGGTGTGGAATTCAATATGTTAACAAGGGAACATTATTCAGCAGCTTTCATTGGACTCTATGAAGCTGAGGGAGTTCATTCTATATAGAGGGGGTGGAATTCAATATGTTAACAAGGGAACATTATTCAGCAGCTTTCATTGGACTCTATGAAGCTGAGGGAGTTCATTCTATATAGAGGGGGTGGAATTCAATATGTTAACAAGGGAACATTATTCAGCAGCTTTCATTGGACTCTATGAAGCTGAGGGAGTTCATTCTATATAGAGGGGGTGGAATTCAATATGTTAACAAGGGAACATTATTCAGCAGCTTTCACTGGACTCTATGAAGCTGAGGGAGTTCATTCTATATAGAGGGGGTGGAATTCAATATGTTAACAAGGGAACATTATTCAGCAGCTTTCATTGGACTCTATGAAGCTGAGGGAGTTCATTCTATATAGAGGGGGTGGAATTCAATATGTTAACAAGGGAACATTATTCAGCAGCTTTCATTGGACTCTATGAAGCTGAGGGAGTTCATTCTATATAGAGGGGGTGGAATTCAATATGTTAACAAGGGAACATTATTCAGCAGCTTTCATTGGACTCTATGAAGCTGAGGGAGTTCATTCTATATAGAGGGGGTGGAATTCAATATGTTAACAAGGGAACATTATTCAGCAGCTTTCATTGGACTCTATGAAGCTGAGGGAGTTCATTCTATATAGAGGGTGATGCAAAACTTTCTTGGCCAGAGTAATATACTGAACATGATTTTATAAACCTTTATTAAATTGATCAAAAACGTTTTTATAAAGAATAATAATTTTTTTTTTTTAAATGTAAGGGGTGGGATCGTTTTTCGATTTCCATTCTCCAGTTGTCTTTTTATTTTCACGTTTCATCGCCTAGTTTTTCATAGACATGTTCAAGATTTCTTGTTTATTTCCCCCCCCCCCCCCCGCCCCCGATTCCTTTTAATTTCTTCCAACACCTTCGTTACTGATCAAAATCGCACGTTGCTGCGCGCTAGTCAGTTAAACTGGCTTCAGACGTTCGATTTCCACGTTCAGTCCGGCGTGGCTCTAAGTAATAACACTGTGATGATGCGTAAACACGCGGGTATCCACTCCGTAACTGCTATGTAAGCACACAGTCATCAGACGCTCTTAATGGAAAGGGTTGTTAGTATTTATTTAATTTTTTTTCCTTTGTGTTTTTACAGATCGTGCATTGTCTTGTACGGAAATAAATGATTTCCTTGTTTAGGTTATCTGTTCAAAATGATAGGACTGGAAACATGGAGAGGACGTAGGTGTGTTCTGGGCTAGCACAGTGATGAAGAGAGAGAGAGAAAGAGAGAGAGAGTGTGTGTGTTTGTGTGTGGGGGGGGGGGGGGTATCTGTACAAATCCAACAACCTGTTAGTTTATAAATAATCAGATTTCTAATAAAATAGTTTTTTTTTTTTTTTTTGCATACAATAAAAAACATGGTGTATACAAACTTGACCGTCTTGTGTTTTTTACTTCAATCACCTCTGTTCAGTGTTTTCAGTGCTTAATGGAGTCGAAGTCTTTGTCGGGATCTGCAGTGAAAATTCAGACTTCTAGCGGAAACGTTTGCCGTTGAATTTACAATGAAGACGCCGAGAGACTTCTAGCGGAAACGTTTGCCATTGAATTTATGCTGAGAAAGACTTCTAATGGAAACGTTTGCCATTGAATTTACGCTGAGAAAGACTTCTAGTGGAAATGTTTGCCATTGAATTCACACTGAAGACGCTGAGAGAGACTTCTAGTGGAAACGTTTGTCATTGAATTTACACTGATGACACTGAGAAAGACTTCTAGTGGAAACGTTTGCCGTTGAATTTACACTGATGACACTGAGAGACTTCTAGTGGAAACGTTTGCCATTGAATTTACACTGAAGATGCTGAGAAAGACTTCTAGTGGAAACGTTTGCCATTGAATTTACGCTGAGAAAGACTTCTAGTGGAAACGTTTGCCGTTGAATTTACACTGAAGACGCTGAGAGACTTCTAGTGGAAACGTCTGCCATTGAATTTACACTGAAGACACTGAGAAAGACTTCTAGTGGAAACGTTTGCCGTTGAATTTACACTGATGACACTGAGAGACTTCTAGTGGAAATGTTTGCCATTGAATTTACACTGAAGACGCTGAGAAAGACTTCTAGTGGAAACGTTTGCCATTGAATTTACACTTTAGATTTCAAGCCAAAACGTTTCTCAACTGAAGTTAAGTTTCTTGTGTTTCTCAATTAAAACAAGGGATTCACCGAATGATTTAACCACGTGTCTTTTTTCCCCAATTCTTTAAAAGTTTCCCGTTAACAGTAAAGACACTGACTCAATCACCAAACTACACAGGAGGCGCTCTCGTTAATATCACAGCGTTTTATTAGGGTTTGAGAACAAACTGTGCACAGGAACGTACAAACAGGAAAGGAGGGGGAATCGGAGGAGAGACACGAGACTCCTGTACAAAACCTGCAGACAGTTGAAAAAACTCCAAAATAAACCCACAAAACAGAAAAAAAACAAAAAAAAACCCAGACATTTATTTATTTTTTTAAATAATAAAATAACCCAAAAGAAATGCGTCCATCGTTGATTTTTCAATCGTCATTTCAGGAATTTCTTTCTCTGTTTTGTATTTATTTATATTTATTTATGAAAAGTATTGTAAGTACACTTCAAAAATCAAATATAAAAAAAAAAAACACCACAATGATGTCAACTTAACTAAGCAAAGTGCTATACAGTAAAAGAAAAAAAAATATTTAATTTCAGATTCTATTCTCTCCCCCTTTAATTATTTGAACTAATCAGAATTAAAGTAGGCTTGCATTGGATTTCAATCTAATTGCTTTACTTTGAATTAGGACTACAGCTCCCAGCATGCCTCTACAATGGCGAGGGATGCTGGGAGATGTAGTTCTAGCTGCACTGCCGTAGACAGGTGCAACACAGGCTGGTTCAGTCATAGTGTAAATGCCAGCTCCATCTTGTCATCACTTTTTAATACACTAGCTGTGCACTAGATGGCGCTGTGACTGACGTAAAAGACGCCCGATCTAGCCTGTGTTACACACGTCTGTGGCGCTCCAAAAATTTGAAGTGAAATTTCTTAATTTTTTTTTTTTTTTTACCCTAGCACAGAACTGAAAAAAAAATAATAATTTAATCAACCTACACAAACAACCCAAAAAACAATTAAAAAAAACACAAAACAAAAATAAAATTGTTAAATGTAATTCGTCAATCTTCAAATCGAAACTTCAGATTTCATAAAATTATAATTAAATTAGCAGTAAAGAGAGAGAGACAGACACACCTCCATCACCCTTTTACCTTAAAAAGTAAAGCACAGACACACACGTTAGATTTGATAGTATTTTTCACTTCATTTGATGGTCTTTGTCATCCTTCCCGTTGGTTCCTTAGCTCCGATATTTGTGATGTCATTATATATATATATATATATAATTATACCTGCCTTTGCCTGTCTTTCTTTGAGCTCGCTCAGGGTCACACACACACAGGGAGTCAGTGGCTGCTGCAGAGTCACTTCCAATAGGAGCTCGTTTGTTTGACGTCTCATCCTGAAGGACGGAGCACAAGGAGGTTCAGTGACTTGCTCAGGGTCACACACACACAGGGAGTCAGTGGCTGCTGCAGAGTCACTTCCAATAGGAGCTCGTTTGTTTGACGTCTCATCCTGAAGGACGGAGCACAAGGAGGTTCAGTGACTTGCTCAGGGTCACACACACACAGGGAGTCAGTGGCTGCTGCAGAGTCACTTCCAATAGGAGCTCGTTTGTTTGACGTCTCATCCTGAAGGACGGAGCACAAGGAGGTTCAGTGACTTGCTCAGGGTCACACACACACAGGGAGTCAGTGGCTGCTGCAGAGTCACTTCCAATAGGAGCTCGTTTGTTTGACGTCTCATCCTGAAGGACGGAGCACAAGGAGGTTCAGTGACTTGCTCAGGGTCACACACACACGGGGAGTCAGTGGCTGCTGCAGAGTCACATCCAATAGGAGCTCGTTTGTTTGACGTCTCATCCTGAAGGACGGAGCACAAGGAGGTTCAGTGACTTGCTCAGGGTCACACACACACAGGGAGTCAGTGGCTGAGCCGGGTGATTTGAACCTCCTGGTATCGAGACCCCTTCTATCCTTCAACAACACAAGAGTCCTACAATATATTACATACGTCTCCTCAATAGAGCCTAGGTGTAGTGAAAGGAATTATCGTCTGATAATTTCTTATTTTATTTGTGTGTGTTTTTCCCTTCCCAAAAAAAAGAAAAGACTGCATAATATATATTTTTAAAAATCTTTTTTTTTTTGTAAATACAACTCTAAATATTTTGCTAAACTCTTTAATTACATATTATAGTTCTCCTAATGTAATAATTATTATTATTTTTTTTTTTAAAGACTCTTGATTTTAAAACACAGTATTATTCCCTTCTCCCGCCTGTTCGCCGTTCCCGACTGAAGAAAAACACGCGGCGTTTGTTTTCCTGTGCTCTACCAGGACAGGGAGGAACTCCTCGCAGCTCTCTGACAAACTCGCAGAATGCAGAGTCTGTTTTCTGGCTTCTTAGGAGCAGCGCGGTCCTTCCCTCGCCTTTACAATCGAGTGCCACTCAACGGCGGTCTGGAAGCAAATTCTCATTTCAACCTCGCACTCAAATATAGCACTTTTTAAAAATTATTGTATTTATTTATTAATTTTGTATTTATGACGGGGGAACACGACTTAAATAAAAAAAAATAACCCCTGAACCTAAAAATTCTCAAACCACCTCCTTCATAGACTCTTAAAGTGTCCCGTTTACTAACAACAATGCAGCCAGCGTTGAATTTCTTGTAATAGGGTTTCCTTCGAAAGGGTTTCCTTTTTATTTTTTTTTACTTGAAACCTTTCTGACCGTTTCAAATGATTTTCAAAACGCAGCGTTCTCTGCGCTGGTAGAATCCTAATTGCCAGACCGAACTCTTCCGCACTGCAAAGGAAACGGGTCACGGGCTGACCTTTGAACCCCGCCAAGGCCGAGCCCCAAAAAGGGAAGACAAATTATTTCAATATCAATGCGTTCTATTAAAACGGACCTATGATATGTTACCGAAACTAATCCATGAATGAGGAGACCGTTTTTATTAGCACCAGTAGAAATATCACTGGCCCTCCCCTTTAAAAGGAGCGCTGACCATCTTTAAAATCCTTTCTCTCGCCTCTTATTGGTGCAAGAGACATTATGACTTCACATGTTTAAAGGGAGGGGTCGGTGATCATGTTAATAAAGCTAATAAGAGGTGAGAGAATGGATTTTAAAGATGGTCAGCACTCCTTTAAAGGGAGGGGCCAGTGATCATGTTAATAAAGCTAATAAGAGATGAGAGAATGGATTTTAAAGATGGTCAGCGCTCCTTTAAAGGGAGGGGCCGGTGATCAAGTTAATAAAGCTAATAAGAGGTGAGAGAATGGATTTTAAAGATGGTCAGCGCTCCTTTAAAGGGAGGGGCTGGTGATCATGTTAATAAAGCTAATAAGAGGTGAGAGAATGGATTTTAAAAGATGGTCAGTGCTCCGTCCAGCTGGCTAGAACTCTTATTTATTTTTAATGACATATATATTTTTTGTAATGTTAAAAAAAGAAGGTCAAAACACTGTAGTGATTAAATGAAATTCCTGGGGCGATATCAGTATTGCTGAGAAGCCATGGTTCACCATCAAGATCTCATTAGCAGCGTTTCGCTGGTAAAAAATTAAAAAAAATTATATATATTATAATTTGTGCCTTTTTATTTTGTAGTGTAAAATTGGGTTGAGGGGGAGCGATAAAATGGATATTTTCAGTGATAACTACCTCTCTCACCCCTTCAGATAATTCCGTGAAGCACTGCACCCCCCTCCCTCTCTCTCCGCCTCCCCTCCTTCCTTCTCTCTCTCCCTCCCTCCCTCCCTCCTTCCTTCTCTCCGGATGATTCTACGAGGCACTGAAAACGTCAGGGCAGGCTGACCAGTCCTGCTTTTCTTTGGCTTCCCAGTAGCCACCACGGTAGACGTTTGTGACCTCTCCCGTGACGGGGTCCTCTTTCCTCTCGAACCACAGAGCCTTGTAGGTGTCCACGTGTGCGCCTGATTAAAAAAAAATAAAAAAATTAAACGGATCAGCACAACGAAAGATACCTAAATAAAATACTTTTTTCTGTACCGCCTCTATACCACGTTACGACGCCTCTAATCATCAAGGGATAAAGGTTAGGATCGCATATTGCGTTCTGATCAGCGAGTTCCAGCACCATCTAGTGTGCAAATTGTGTACTGCAAACAAAATCGTGGGAAAACACCAGATTCGAAAGTGACATTAGGTGGCGCTGGATCTCACTTCTATAAAAAATAAAAAAATAAAAAGACTCTGTGGCTGATCTAGCCCGTGTTACGCGTGTCTATGGAACTAAAAAGTAGCTCCTGAACTTACAGTCAAAGCAACACAGACTGAGCAGAAAAACAATGTAATACAGCCCAGCCCAGCGCATTGCAGTTAAAGAACTACAGCTCCCAGCATCCCTCACCATTGCCGCGGGAGCAGAGGCATGCTGGGAGCTGTAGTCCTAGCCAGGGCTGTAGCGATTCACAATACAATAACTATGGCAGCGCAGCTAGAACTGAAGAGCAGCTCCTGAACTCACAGTCAAAGCAACACAGACTGAGCAAATGATAACAGTAAGCATCAGGAGTCCTAATTTGGCCCCAGCTGTAGACTTGTATTCAAAAATATATTTATTTTTTTTTGTTTTTTTTACTAGGGCTCTGGACTCTTGACCGGAGGGTCGTGGGTTCAATCCCTGGTCAGGGACACTGCTGCTGTACCCTTGAGCAAGGTACTTTACCTAGATTGCTCCAGTAAAAACCCAACTGTATAAATGGGGAATTGTATGTAAAAATAATGCGATATCTTGTAGCAATTGTAAGTCACCCTGGATAAGGGCGTCTGCTAAGAAATAAATAATAATAATAATAATTTTCTGCTTACTGATCATGGGGGGGTGCGGAGAGAGAGAGAGAGAGAGAGAGAGAGAGAGAGAGAGAGAGAGAGAGAGAGAGAGAGAGAGAGAGAGAGAGAGAATGTTACTTGCTTTTTATTGGAGAGTCAGTGGGAGAATCCTTAGGGTCAGCTAGAAAGACAGAAAAATGAAACAAAAAATAAAACACACACACACACACACACACACACACACACACAAACCCGAGAACAGAAAACGAACAGAGCAGCACTTTGATTGGGGGGAGGAAAGGAGCGAGAAAGACTGATGGCGACATGAAACAAGGAGGTTAGTCGAACACAAGACCCTGAGAAAGACTTCTAGTGGAAACGTTTGCCATTGAATTTACACTGAAGACGCTGAGAAAGACTTCTAGTGGAAACGTTTGCCATTGAATTTACACTGAAGACGCTGAGAAAGACTTCTAGTGGAAACGTTTGCCGTTGAATTTACACTGAAGACACTGAGAAAGACTTCTAGCGGAAACGTTTGCCGTTGAATTTACACTGAAGACACTGAGAAAGACTTCTAGCGGAAACGTTTGCCGTTGAATTTACACTGAAGACACTGAGAAAGACTTCTAGCGGAAACATTTGCCATTGAATTTACACTGAAGACGCTGAGAAAGACTTCTAGCGGAAACGTTTGCCATTGAATTCACACTGAAGACGCTGAGAAAGACTTCTAGCGGAAACGTTTGCCATTGAATTTACACTGAAGACGCTGAGAAAGACTTCTAGTGGAAACGTTTGCCATTGAATTTACACTGAAGACGCTGAGAAAGACTTCTAGTGGAAACGTTTGCCATTGAATTTACACTGAAGACGCTGAGAAAGACTTCTAGTGGAAACGTTTGCCATTGAATTTACACTGAAGACGCTGAGAAAGACTTCTAGTGGAAACGTTTGCCATTGAATTTACACTGAAGACGCTGAGAAAGACTTCTAGTGGAAACGTTTGCCATTGAATTTACACTGAAGACGCTGAGAAAGACTTCTAGTGGAAACGTTTGCCATTGAATTTACACTGAAGACGCTGAGAAAGACTTCTAGTGGAAACGTTTGCCATTGAATTTACACTTTAGACGCTGAGAAAGACTTCTAGTGGAAACGTTTGCCATTGAATTTACACTGAAAACGCTGAGAGAGACTTCTAGTGGAAACGTTTGCCATTGAATTTACACTGAAGACGCTGAGAAAGACTTCTAGTGGAAACGTTTGCCATTGAATTTACACTGAAAACGCTGAGAGAGACTTCAAGTGGAAACGTTTGCCATTGAATTTACACTGAAGACGCTGAGAAAGACTTCTAGTGGAAACGTTTGCCATTGAATTCACACTGAAGACGCTGAGAAAGATTTCTAGTCGTCGCTTCTCATTAAATTCACATTGAATTTTATACATAATGAGCCGGATTCATGAAGCAATGCAAACAAAATTAAACATTCATCACCCTCGTATCCAAAACTATATATTATTTTTTTCAATATAACAAAACACAAAGCTCAGTGGCGCCCCCCTGTGGCGGGGTGCTGCAATGGCAGTCTCACCCTCTTCCTCTGGTTTGACAGTCTCAGACTCCCTCTTGCGCCTCACGGCTCTCTGCTTCTCCTCCAGACGCTGCTTCTCGGAGTTCGCCTCGTCCCAGTGCCCGTTCTCCATCATGCGCTGGTCTGGGCGGAGTCTGCTGTCGGTCGGTGCCACGCCCTCCTCCTCTTCGTTGAGCGACAGTGCCAGGTTGGAAAAATAGTACATGTTCTCAGCGTTCTCCCTGCCGGAAAATATAACACAGATTTATAAAACAGCATACATGAGAGAGGCGGGCTTGTGTGGGATGGATAGATAGATAGAGACAGACAGAGAGAGCGTCAGACAGACACACAGATAGACAGACACACAGATAGACAGACAGACACACAGATAGACAGACAGACAGACATTCCCAATGTTTCGGTGTGTTTAGCATGCCTTTGTCAAGGGAAGGTGTGTTTGAAAACAAACTGCGGTGAATGTGCTTGCTGTGACGTCACGGTAACCACACCCACTCGCCCCGTGCTGTGATGTCATTGGCTGCTTCGTTCTCGGTGTAACTCCGATCTGCTGATCCTCTCTGTTTAAACCTGCAGGCATCGCGGGATTCAGTCTGGGAGCCCCTTTTATTATCCTTTATATATTTTTATATATATATATATATATAATATAGATATAGATATATATGAACATAAGAAAGTTTCCAAAACGAGAGGAAGCCCCATTCAGCCCTTCTTGCTCATTTGGTTGTTAGTAGCTTATTGATCCCAGAATCTCATCAAGCAGCTTCTTGAACGATCCCAGGGTGTCAGCTTCAACAACATTACTGGGTTAGGTCAGGGAAGAGTGAAAAAACGACAGCTACAGACCAAAGAGTTTTGCATCGCCTAGAATTTAAGGATTGGAGATGAAATTAAAAATAAATAAAATAAAATAAAATAAAAACTGTGTATGAACATCAATGAGATTTTTTGTTTGTTTGTTTTTTTTAAATTTCGCACAGCTGTAGACACAGACAGAGACAGAGACAGACACACACAGACAGACACACACCTCTCACACAGACAGACACACACACACACCTCTCACACAGACAGACAGACACACACACACACACCTCTCACACAGACAGACACACACACACACACACACCTCTCACACAGACAGACAGACACACACAGACCTCTCTCACACGCACACCTCTCACACACACACACACACACACACACAGACCTGTCACACACACATAGACAGAGACAGACAGACACAGACAGACACACACCTCTCACACAGACAGACAGACACACAGACCTGTCACACACATAGACAGACAGACAGACAGACAGACACAGACACACACACCTCTCACACACAGACACACACACAGACCTGTCACACACACATAGACAGAGACAGACAGACAGACACACACAGACAGATACAGACAGACAGACAGACAGACACACACACACTCACGGCAGTGGGTTCCTCCTCCACAGGTCCTTGGCTCTCAGGGTCTGGTAGACAGTCTTCTGCCTCCCCTCCGCCCCGTTCTCCCCCCTGGTGCTCTGCATGACCCGGGAGTAATCCATCTTCTCATCCCAGGTCCCGGACAGGATGAAGTGGGCTTTCCCGCTGGAGTCCGTCACAACTCCCGTCACCTGAGAGACAGGAACAATCCTGGGTTCAAGGCCTCTGCCCGCCTCCTCAACACCCCCCTGTTTAGGCTTGTTGATCTCTGGATCGCCCCCTCCTGCTCTGCACTGGACTCTCCTGACCTCAGCACCTCTTCACTGGATCCTCAGCTGATGCGCTATCCTTGCACTATTGCACTGCTAATCTGTCACTGTAGATCTAACTCGCTGTGATCCTAACTTGTTGCCTCCTGGTTCGTATTGTATTCTAGCAGTGTTATTATTATCTGCACTGTCTGTAAACCGCACTGTGTTTAAATATGAAGCTTGCATTGTAACCCTGTGTCTGTGACTCCTGTGTGAGTCGCCTAGGATAAAGCAGGGGTCTGCCGAATAAATATTAATCCCAGCTCAGCCACTGACTCCCTGTGTGTGTGTGACCCTGAGCAAGTCACTGAACCTCCTTGTGCTCCGTCCTTCAGGATGAGACGTCAAACAAACGAGCTCCTATTGGAAGTGACTCTGCAGCAGCCACTGACTCCCTGTGTGTGTGAGACCCTGAGCAAGTCACTGAACCTCCTTGTGCTCCGTCCTTCAGGATGAGACGTCAAACAAACGAGCTCCTATTGGAAGTGACTCTGCAGCAGCCACTGACTCCCTGTGTGTGTGTGACCCTGAGCAAGTCACTGAACCTCCTTGTGCTCCGTCCTTCAGGATGAGACGTCAAACAAACGAGCTCCTATTGGAAGTGACTCTGCAGCAGCCACTGACTCCCTGTGTGTGTGTGTGACCCTGAGCAAGTCACTGAACCTCCTTGTGCTCCGTCCTTCAGGACGAGACGTCAAACAAACGAGCTCCTATTGGAAGTGACTCTGCAGCAGCCACTGACTCCCTGTGTGTGTGTGTGACCCTGAGCAAGTCACTGAACCTCCTTGTGCTCCGTCCTTCAGGATGAGACGTCAAACAAACGAGCTCCTATTGGAAGTGACTCTGCAGCAGCAGCAGCAGCAGCAGCAGTTGTTGATGATGCAGAGTTCACCCCTCCTAGTCTCTGGAAATCGCTTTGGATAAAAGCGTCTGCTGAACGACTCATTGATAATAATAATAATAATAATAAAGTTTATTTTGTAAAGAGTTATTTGTTTCTTACCTTCCTGGCTACGTCTCTCGAGAAGTAGCTGTAGGGAGCGAATTTGAGGTGGCACTTGTCTCCTGTCTTATGATTGATGATGTCAATTTCACCAGACTGAAGAGAAAAAAAGACGAATTTAGAAAATAAAAGCACATTTGTTTATAGAACAGACTTTTTATTTCTTTTATATATTATATATATAGGTAATTGCAGCCTGACAACAGTTCCAGTAGATTTTCCCTGCCCCTCGTTTGCCCTTCGCTAAGCAGCTCTCATAAAAACGTGCGGTTTGGAAAGAGACTCGTGTGATTTTAGCAAGCGTGCGTTTTCATTTTGAATCACCTAGAATTTTAGAATTGAGACATCATTTAAAACAAAAATAAATAAATATATAAAATAAAGGACTCTATGAAGCTGAGGGAGTTCATTCTATATAGAGGGGGTGGAATTCAATATGTTAACAAGGGAACATTATTCAGCAGCTTTCATTGGACTCTATGAAGCTGAGGGAGTTCATTCTATATAGAGGGTGTGGAATTCAATATGTTAACAAGGGAACATTATTCAGCAGCTTTCATTGGACTCTATGAAGCTGAGGGAGTTCATTCTATATAGAGGGGGTGGAATTCAATATGTTAACAAGGGAACATTATTCAGCAGCTTTCATTGGACTCTATGAAGCTGAGGGAGTTCATTCTATATAGAGGGGGTGGAATTGAATATGTTAACAAGGGAACATTATTCAGCAGCTTTCATTGGACTCTATGAAGCTGAGGGAGTTCATTCTATATAGAGGGGGTGGAATTCAATATGTTAACAAGGGAACATTATTCAGCAGCTTTCATTGGACTCTATGAAGCTGAGGGAGTTCATTCTATATAGAGGGGGTGGAATTCAATATGTTAACAAGGGAACATTATTCAGCAGCTTTCATTGGACTCTATGAAGCTGAGGGAGTTCATTCTATATTAGAGGGCGATGACGCTGCAAAACTGTTAGCCAGAGGTGTACAACCACCCGCCACAACACTGTCAATGGGGTGATGGACGCTCACGTTAGTGGAGAAGCAGGCGTTTGGTTTTTAGCTGCAGATCATTTTACCTGGTCGATCCACAGCTTGCCCACGATGATGTTGTGTACCGTGGTGTTCACTTTCTTCCAGGTGTAGTGGTTCCCACTGTTTGCAAACAGACAGTGTATGCTACCTGGGAGAGACACACAATGAAAAAACCAGGAGAAGAAATTTAGACTCTCTGGCATTGATAAATGTGTATTCAAATCAAACCGTGCTCAGATAAAAGGCTCCCACTCTGTCCTCCAGCTAATTTAATAGCATTAAAACATAATGTAACATTTTTTAAAAAAAAGCCATATAAACTTTATATTATATTGGTATTCAGTGCAAGATCAGGATTTGATGTTATTTAGGTAAGCAACTAGAAACTCAAATTTGAATTCCCCTTGTAGACTTCAATAGGTGTGACCATACCCCCGCCCCCTGCCCCCCCCCCCCAAAAGAAAAAAGGAAAAAAAAATAAAAACAGACAGATAATTCATGTCCTGAGCGAGTTTCATCACAACCGGACAAACGCTTCTGTAGGTGTGTGTGAAAATGTAAGTGTGACAGACAGACAGAGAGAGAGACAGACAGACTCCTCCACCCACACACACAGATTGTGATCCTCTCAATAACAAGCGGACGAGCGATTCTGTAGATGTGTGTGAAAATATAAGTGTGACAGACAGACAGACAGAGAGACAGACAGACAGACTCCTCCACACACAGATTGTGATCCTCTCAATAACTTGCAAGCTACAATCTTCATCAAGTGTCATCACAAATCAGATGGTTGCTTCTCTAGATCAGTGTGAAAATTTAAGTGTGACAGACAGACAGACAGAAACAGACAGACAGCCTCCTCCACACACACAGACTGTGATCCTCTCAATAACTTGTGAGCTACAGAAGGTCTTTGTCAAGTTTCATCACAATCGGACGGGCTCTTCCCTCGATGGAGCGTGTGATGATGTCATCGACTCACCGAGAGGCATGATTGACAGGTACTTCCCGCGGAACTTGCTGGCGATGGCTATTTCCTGCCTCAGGGTCCAGCCTCGCTTCGACACCGCGTGGTGGGCGGCCGCGGGGGGGTGGTGACTCACCTGCGAAAACGACAAAAGCACGTTTCTATAGCAACAGCCGTGCCCGCGTTGAGGTTTGATCAGTCCCTGGTTTTCGCTAGGAGTTTAATAATAAGACACACCTGAGCTTGTTAGCTAGACACACTGGGGGCTGATCAAGCTGGTGGTAAAACCTGGACTGGGTCACACTGCTGTGCAAAAGGAGTCTGATTCCCATCTCTGAACAAGAATTAATTTTGAATCAGCTGGGAGTCTCATTCCTACCCTTATACCTCCTAGCGATCCTCCACTCTGGATCAAATTTACCTTTGTTTTGCTTGCTTGCAATACACCAACTGTGCACTAGATGGCACTAGTGCTCACTGAAAAGACATCTGCGGCTGATCTGTTTATTATTATTATTATTATTATTATTATTATTATTATTATTATTTCTTAACAGATGCCTTTACCCGGGTGAATTACAGCTGTATACAAAGAAATACATATCAAGAGTAACAGTGTGGAGTAGTGGTTAGGGCTCTGGACTCTTGACCGGAGGGTCGTGGGTTCAATCCCAGGTGGGGGACACTGCTGCTGTACCCTTGAGCAAGGTACTTTACCTAGATTGCTCCAGTAAAAAAAAAACAACTGTATAAACGGGTAATTGTATGTAAAAATAATGTGATATCTTGTAAAAATTGTAAGTCGCCCTGGATAAGGGCGTCTAAGAAATAAATAATAATAATAATAATAATAATTAAAAAAAAAAACCACAATGGATTTCAGTCCTGACAAGCCAGGCACCCAGAAATGAAGCAGGCACCTCCACACAGATAAACCCACCCACCCCTTCCCATTCCTCCCAGTACAGTACGGTGGCTCACCTGCTCGCACAGGGACCGGTAGCCGCTCTCCTCCAGGCGGTCCAGCTCGAAGGTCTCCCCCAGCAGGGGGTTGAAGGGTTTCCCTGTGCGGAAGACGGTGGTGGAGTAGGAGGAGACGGTAAACGCAGCCACGTAGCACAGCTGCTCCAGGGAGCTCTCGCACTTCGCTGCTCGGTCCAAGAGCTCCGAGTACTCCAGGTCTTCAGTGAGACGCTGCAGCATGGAGATGGGCTCGTTGAAATTCACCTGCATGAGTGTGGGAATTCAATATGTTAACAAGGGAACATTATTCAGCAGCTTTCACTGGACTCTATGAAGCTGAGGGAGTTCATTCTATATAGAGGGTGTGGAATTCAATATGTTAACAAGGGAACATTATTCAGCAGCTTTCATTGGACTCTATGAAGCTGAGGGAGTTCATTCTATATAGAGGGGGTGGAATTCAATATGTTAACAAGGGAACATTATTCAGCAGCTTTCACTGGACTCTATGAAGCTGAGGGAGTTCATTCTATATAGAGGGGGTGGAATTCAATATGTTAACAAGGGAACATTATTCAGCAGCTTTCATTGGACTCTATGAAGCCGAGGGAGTTCATTCTATATAGAGGGTGTGGAATTCAATATGTTAACAATACCAGGAGGTTCAAATCACCCAGCTCAGCCACTGGACTCCCTGTGTGTGTGTGTGACCCTGAGAAAGTCACTGAACCTCCTTGTGCTCCGTCCTTCGGACGAGACGTCAAACAAACGAGCTCCTATTGGAAGTGACTCTGCAGCAGCAGCAGCAGCAGCAGTTGATGATGATGCAGAGTTCACCCCCCACCCCCCCCCCAGTCTCTGTGTGGAAGTGGTTTTGGATAACAGCCTCCGTCGAACAGGGGGTTCACAGATGAATTAAAAAGCTGCTCCAGACTCACAGGCATGGGGATCTTAGACAGCTCCTTCCCGATGCAGTTCTTCATGATGCTCCACAGGTTCAGGCTGTAGTTCGGTTTGTCCGGGATCCTGTTGCGGCGTTTTTTCCGTGGGATGAGTTCCTTCGACGCCGACTCTTGATTGGCTGCCTGCTGCTGCTGCTGCTGCTGCTCCTCTCGAATCTGACAGCCAATCAGAAAGCAGAGACGACAAAGAAAAAAAACAGGTCAAAACATCAAAGTGCCGACTCAAATCCGTTCTTGCTTTTGAGAGCCGAGAGTGTGGATTTTAAAGATGGTCAACGCTCCTTTAAAAGGGAGGGGCCGGTGATCGTGTTAATAAAGCTAATAAGAGGTGAGAGAATGGATTTTAAAGATGGTCAGCGCTCCTTTAAAGGGAGGGGCCAGTGATCATGTTAATAAAGCTAATAAGAGGTGAGAGAATGGATTTTAAAGATGGTCAGCGCTCCTTTAAAGGGAGGGGCCAGTGATCCTGTTAATAAAGCTAATAAGAGGTGAGAGAATGGATTTTAAAGAGGGTCAGCGCTCCTTTAAAGGGAGGGGCCAGTGATCATGTTAATAAAGCTAATAAGAGGTGAGAGAATGGATTTTAAAGACAGTCAGCGCTCCTTTAAAGGGAAGGGCCAGTGATCATGTTAATAAAGCTAATAAGGGACCCATCACAAAGCTGATTCACTTACATGGTCTTCCAGTCCCATCTCACTGCTGATTCCGCTGACGTTACTGCCAGTGCGCCTGGCAAACAACGGAGAGAAGCAAAAACGCATTATATTCTGTTAAATACAGGGCTGGGAATCAGACTCCCGCTGCACAGCAGTGTGATCCAGTCCTGGTTTCACTAGGAGTTTAATAATAAGACACATCTGAGCTTGTTAGCTAGACACACTGGGGCTGATCAAACTGGTAGTAAAACCTGGACTGGGTGACGCTGTTGTGCAATAGGAGTCTGATTTCATTGAAGTAGATGGAAAACTATACAAAGCTGTTGTTAACAAGGGAACATTATTCAGCAGCTTTCATTGGACTCTATGAAGCTGAGGGAGTTCATTCTATATAGAGGGGGTGGAATTCAATATGTTAACAAGGGAACATTATTCAGCAGCTTTCATTGGACTCTATGAAGCTGAGGGAGTTCATTCTATACAGAGGGGGCGGAATTCAATATGTTAACAAGGGAACATTATTCAGCAGCTTTCATTGGACTCTATGAAGCTGAGGGAGTTCATTCTATATAGAGGGGGTGGAATTCAATATGTTAACAAGGGAACATTATTCAGCAGCTTTCATTGGACTCTATGAAGCTGAGGGAGTTCATTCTATATAGAGGATGTGGAATTCAATATGTTAACAAGGGAACATTATTCAGCAGCTTTCATTGGACTCTATGAAGCTGAGGGAGTTCATTCTATATAGAGGGGGGTGGAATTCAATATGTTAACAAGGGAACATTATTCAGCAGCTTTCATTGGACTCTATGAAGCTGAGGGAGTTCACTCTGTAGGGTGGTGATGATGCTGTTTGACTCACTTGTGATATTTGGGGTCTGCCGGCACCGTGATGAATTCGGGAGCGTCCTCTATCGCGTCAAAGAACTCATTCTCATCATCGTCACTCAAATCTCCTTTCCCATGCCCGCCACCACTCCCTGCAACACAAATCAATCAATCAATCAATCAATCAATCCATCCATCAATCAATCAATCGCTCAATCGTCCTGACTTGAATCCTTTAAAAAGGGTATTTGTGTCCTGCAAATAAATTAATAATAAAAAAACATGCTAACTTTCTTAAAATAAAAATACACCATGTCTTGCTGCTTCTTAGTTATATATATATATATATATATATATATATATATATATATATATATATATATATCCACTGCATTAATTTGTAATATACTACAAAGATATGCACACAGAGGCACACAGGCAGAGAGAGAGGGAGGGAGAGAGAGAGGCAGGCAGACACACATTCTCCCCTCTCCCCTCCCCTCCTCCCTCTCCTCTCCCCCTCCTCCCTCTCCTCTCCCCCTCCCTCTCCCTTCTCTCTCCCTCCTCTCCCCCCTCTCTCCCTCATTCTCTCTCTCTCCCCCCCCTCCCCTCTCCCCCTCCCCCCTTCTCTCTCCCCCCCCCTTCTCTCCCCCCTTCTCTCTCTCCCCCCCCTCCTCCCTCTCCTCTCCCCCCTCCTCTCCTCTCCTCTCCCCCCTCCTCTCCTCTCCTCTCCTCTCCTCTCCTCTCCTCTCCCCTCTCTCTCTCCTCTCACCCTTGGAGGAGCCAGCGCTGCCGGGGCTGCTGGCAGGAAGCACGGTGGCTCCCCGGAACGCCCTCTCCCCCTCCTCCCCCCTCTCCCCCCTCCCCTCTCACCCTTGGAGGAGCCCGCGCTGCCGGGGCTGCTGGCAGGAAGCACGGTGGCTCCCCGGAACGCCCTCTCCAGGTTGTTGTGCTGCTTGGCGAGCTGCTCCAGCGTCTCCTCCAGGCGGATGCGCTGGTCTCGCTCGTACTGGAGGGATTTCTGCCACTTCTTACTGTGAGTCTGAGCCAGGGACAGGAAGTCCCGGCACGCCTGCCCAACCAGAGCCAGGAGAAGAAAAAAAACAAAAACAGCAGCGTCATCGAGAGAGAGAGAGGGAGAGAGAGAGAGAGAGAGAGAGAGAGAGAGAGGGGGGGAGAGGGGAGAGGGCAGAGAAGGGAGAGGGGGAGTGGAGAGAGAGGGAGAGGGAGAGGAGAAAGAGAAAGAAAGAGAGGGGGAGTGGAAAGAGAGAGAGAGGGGGGAGAGGGGAGAGAGAGGGGAGAGGGAGAGGGGAGAGAGAGAGGGGAGAGAGGGGGAGGGAGAGAGAGAGGGAGAGGGAGAGAGAGAGGGGGGGAGAGGGGAGAGAGAGAGAGAGGGGAGAGGGGAGAGAAGGGAGAGAGAGGGAGAGAGAGGGAGAGGGAGGGAGAGAGAGAGGGGGGGGAGAGGGGAGAGAGGGAGAGAGAGAGAGGGAGAGAGAGAGAGGGAGAGAGAGGGGGGAGAGGGGAGAGAGGGGATAGGGGAGAGAAGGGAGAGGGGGAGTGGAGAGAGAGGGATAGAGAGAGAGAGAGAGGGGGAGAGAGAGAAGGGGAGAGAGGGAGGAAAGGGAGAGAGGGAGGAGAGGGGAGAGAGAGAGAGAGAGGGAGGAGAGAGAGACACAGAGACAGAGGAGAGAGGAGAGAGGGAGGGAGAGAGAGAGAGGTCACTGCAAACTGAACAGAGAGGTCTTGGCGTTGTTTTCTAGCGCAGGGCTCCCCAACCCTGTTCCTGGGGGGACCCCCTGTGTGTGTCCGCTGGCTTCTTACATTCCAACTGAGCTCTCAATTACTGAACCAGACCCTCCACTGAACTGATCATTGACTTAATTAGACCTCTGACCTTGTTAGCAGCTCTTAAAACAGCTGCAGATTCCAAGTTACTTATAAAAAATAAATAAAATTTTAAGGCTAACTCTAACTCTGTAACCGAACCGAAAAAACGGGCCCACGATCAACGCAGCCGCCCGGACCGGTGCCTCACGTTGATCATGGCGTTGGAGGTGATCCGGAAGAGCGTGGCTCTCTCGTAGACCTGCCGGATCTTGTCCCCGCTCTCCGGGGGCAGCTTGAGGCTCTCCAGCTCGCTCAGGGAGCGCTGCAGTGCGGCTCCATGCTTTCCGATCAGGTCGTGGCAGGTGCTCAAGTCCTCCGCCTTGCAGGTGAGCGTGCGCAGAATGGACTGAAACTCCGACTTGTCCCCCTGAGAGGAGACGGGGGCCTCGTCACTGGAATCGTCTGGGGAGGGGGGAGGGGAGAGAGGGAGAGAGTTTAGGACTGATGGTCCGTGATGCTTTCTTTATGTGATAGACCACAGGGATGGAAATAAAGACTTTTTTTTTTTTTATTCAGAGTGTCCAATTATTTTACCCCCAGTTTTCTCTCCCAAATTAGAATGTCATCACCCCCACCTCGGGGACCCCTACGCCCCCCTGACTGTGTGACTCCCCCCCCTGCACACCACTCGGCCGTGCCTTTACCAGGGGAGACCCTCGGGGACCCCTGCGCTCCCCTGACTGTGTGACTCCCCCCCTGCACACCACGCGGCCGTGCCTTTACCAGGGGAGACCCTCGGGGACCCCTGCGCTCACCTGACTGTGTGACTCCCCCCCTGCACACCACGCGGCCGTGCCTTTACCAGGGGAGACCCTCGGGGACCCCTGCGCTCCCCTGACTGTGTGACTCCCCCCCTGCACACCACGCGGCCGTGCCTTTACCAGGGGAGACCCTCGGGGACCCCTGCGCTCACCTGACTGTGTGACTCCCCCCCTGCACACCACGCGGCCGTGCCTTTACCAGGGGAGACCCTCGGGGACCCCTGCGCTCCCCTGACTGTGTGACTCCCCCCCTGCACACCACGCGGCCGTGCCTTTACCAGGGGAGACCCTCGGGGACCCCTGCGCTCCCCTGACTGTGTGACTCCCCCCCCCCCCCCCTTGAACAGGTACCTGACTCAGCCTGCATTTTGACTGCCTTTGCCTTGGCCAGCTCCAGGGCTGTGATCCAGCGCTGTCTCTCCACCTCGGAGCTGGCTTTCAGGTGGTAGGTCTGGGTTCCTCCGTTGGAGATGATGAAGTTGCAGGTGTCCTCCACTGTGATGTTCGCCGTGGCCAGGTTTATCGTTCCGCGACACGTGTGCCCCATTTCCGCCTGGGTCCTGCAAATCACACACACACACACACACACATATACACGCACACACACACACACACACACAGACACATAGACAGAGAGAGAGAGACACACACACACAGACACACACACACACACAGAGACACACACACAGACAGAGAGAGACAGACACACACACACACAGAGACACACACACACAGAGACAGAGACACAGACACACACAGACAGACACACACACAGAGACACACACACAGACACACACACACACACACACACAGAGACACACACACAGACAGAGAGAGACAGACACACACACACACAGAGACACACACACACAGAGACAGAGACACAGACACACACAGACAGACACACACACAGAGACACACAGACAGAGAGAGAGACACACACACACAGACACACACACACACACACACAGACAGACAGATAGACTCTCAGTAACCAGCATGCCTTGGGAGGAGGTTGGAGGTGCATTTTAATACATTATAAACCCAACATTTTCATATGCTCCAAAACATCCCACAAGATTAACAATTATTTATTTATTTTTAAAACAATTATAATTGTTTTATATTTTCTCTCCCATCCTAGTTTTACTTAAAAATGTTTGTCAGCTTCAAAACACCGCACTGAAATACTGTACATGGAATTTAAAAATGTATATTAAATTTACACACCGCTGTAAGCTACGCATTATCTACAAAAAAACAATAACAACTTAACGTTTGATTTATTTCGTTAAACACGATTTCGATAGGATTATGGGTAACTCCCACCACGCCGCTTATTATCACAGATCTGAAGTGATATTAAACGGATGCTGACTTGAACGCTTGAATCTGGTGTCAACCAGCGACTTGCGTCCAACGACAGCTATATAAATAAATAAAACAAAACACAAGCGGTCTACAACTGAGGTCCCGGATTTGGACAGTCTGACCGGGCAGAATTAGTAAAAACGAACCGCGCATCGTCTTTCTTTATTTCTTTATTTATGTTTTAATATAAAACGTACCTGTAATACGACAGAAGCCCGTTGCTCAAGACGAACCACCGTCGCTGGTACCCTTTGATGTAGTTCGTCCATTTGAACAGCCAGCCTTTGTACATGTCGCCCGGGGTCGGGCTCGCCGTCTTGGGTTCGGACATGTCCGGTTCGGCCGCAGCTCGGGTCAGTTCTTCAAACGACTCGGTCGAAAGCGAGTCCACTTTCTCGCCGGGAGCTGACACGGGTCCGTCCCGGGTCAGGCTTGCAAGAACAACGTGTATCAAATCACAAAATTATTATTATCATTATTATTATTATTATTATTATTATTATTATTATTATTATTATTATTATTATTTATTTCTTAGCAGACGCCCTTATCCAGGGCGACTTACAATCGTAAGCAAAAACATTTCAAGTGATACAATACAAGTAATACAATAAGAGCAAGAAATACAATAACTTTTGTTCAAGCAAAGTACAAGTGTGACAAACCACAATTCAATAATACAGCAGATAATAGTGATAGTTACATCAGGATATGATTAAATAGTGATAGTTACATCAGGATGTGATTAAATACAAAGTACTACAGGTTAAACACAAAATTATTATTATTATTATTATTATTATTATTATTATTATGGTCATAACACAATTTTATTCAAGGCTGGAGGAGTCTCTATCTCACCCCGAATGTGTCAGTACCCGTACCCCCAGATTTTGTATTACTATTACTATTATTATTATTATTATTATTATTATTTAATTACAGCCCGGTTTCAATTTCTGTCGTTTCAATTAGAAACTCAGCAGCGGCCGGTCGAACCGATCTGTATTGTAAAAAGATAAATAATAACTCTGAATCTGTGTTTGGGTTTGACGACGAATTTTTAAGTCACGGGTGGCACAGAAATAAATGAAAAAAAAAACACACAGTTATTATTATTATTATTATTATTATTATTATTATTATTATTAGCAGTCGTTCATATGTTTATAGTGAAGTAAAGTTTATACTCGTAGACTAGGCCAGTTCTGGCCAACGTCCTTGTGTCGGTTTTAGTGAAAAAAATACATTTGAAAAGATAAATGAGCAATTTAAAGCCGTTTTTTTTTTTAAAGCAGCTTTATTTAATATCCGAAATCTAGTGTTTATGTGAGAAATAGTTACAGTCTGTTTTTTAACCAGACCTTAAAATGGTTGCGCTACACTAGGCCTTACCCCAACCCAACACCCGTATGTAATATAATGTGGAGTCAAATTAGCTCTCTTCTCTAAATGCGGTATCAATTTTATTTTAACATTAAACACACAAACCCCTATCGACTTGGAGATTTAATAAAATAAAAAACACACACGCACAACGCTATTTTGCGTTTGTTGTGGTGTTTTCTGTGTGTAACCCGATATATGGTCAGAATATAATAGATCACACGCCTGGTACAGAACTTAACTTAAAAGACTTCGGTAGTAATCTGTTTGTAAGATTCATTTTTTAAATGCATTTTGTATGTTTTTATTTTAGATACAATGGGGTTTACGGTAGTTACGGTTCTAGTTAGTTGTCAATTGGTGAACTAGCTAATAATAATAATAATAATAATAATAATAATAATAATAATAATAATAATAAGACAGTGTTTTTCGCTTTCAGGTGCCTAAAGCTGTAAGAAAAATAAACCTTACAAACGCGACAACAACCGTCCCCTTCAAAAAATCAAAAGGATCAAGCATTCACTCACATTACAGATCCGAATACAGCTCGGTTCCGGTTCGGGAGGCACACGAACCAAGCTCGTCTCCCTTCTTTTTCTTAGTTATTATTTTTTTGTTTTGCGTCCACCTCCCTTTTTAAAAAATAATCATAATAAATGCAGTGGTTCTTCGGGTAAAAAAAAAACCGGAAAGCCACTCCCGGTACTGGGGGGGAATGTGACACGGACGGACACATATGCACGTTGCACAAGAACTCGGAAATTACGACATTTCTTAGGTTGCTGGTTGGTCAGCAGCGTTCCGATTCTGGAGTTCTCATTCGCTAAGCCTCCTTACGTCACAAAGAGGGTGGTTGCGTCACAATCGGAACCGTGCTCCGCTCTGATTGGCCACCGCCGGCGTTTAGAATGACGCCATTGGCCTATTCCGCATGGGATCTCAGCGTCCGTGTTTCTATTGGCTGTTACGACATCAAAGGTGACCGATTAGTTCCATCACTCTCCCATTGGCTGGGGCGTTGTCAATCATTCTACCTGTGATGTCATCGCCTCCACACCCGCCCCTCTCCTCCAGGAGACTCGAGTAAGCGGATTGGCTAACGGTGAAGCCAGTGGACTCTTTTCATTGGTCGGTTCAGTTCGGACTACAGACTTTGTGACTAAAGTTTTTCTGAAGTTTCCAACGTGGAGCTGAAAATTAAAACCACCAAGCGAAATCTGTAAGGGATTTATAACCTCTCTGAAGTATCGATACCCGCTGACCTACAAAGCTGTCTCTGCAGTCAGAGACATTAAACCGCTTTTATTTTCTTTAAAACCGCCCACAAAAACTTTTTAAAAGTAGTATAATTAATATACGGTTAATAGTTTGAAAATGACCAGACTGAATCTTCCTTATTTATTTATTGACAAAATTATAAATACATATACAGTTCGTCTAAAACAAAAGTCGACTCTGGTGGGACTCGAACCCACAACCTTTGAATCACCTCTCCGTGTTTAACTAGAAGTCCAATGCGCTATCCATTGCGCCACAGAGCCGCATTAATCAAATACTGTATATCTATATATATATATGTGCATATAGACACACAGCTATATGTATATATATATATGCATATATATATATATATATATATATATATATATATATATATGGATATATAGATGTTGATATTAAGCAGACGTTCAATGAACGCTGCGCGGATCATCAGTTTAATCTCTTGACTGAGTTTCAATCACATGTCTCTTCTGAGGCGTTTTTAATTGACACGCCCCCTTTAACTACGTAGCCGGGGTGGGCGTGTTCAGATAAGCTGACTGACAGGAAGCGTTTGCAGAAGTTATTAAGCGTAGCTCTCACAGAATCTTATTATTATTATTATTATTATTATTTATTTCTTAGCAGACGCCCTTATCCAGGGCGACTTCCAATTGTTACAAGGTATCACATTATTTTTACATACAATTACCCATTTATACAGTTGGGTTTTTACTGGAGCAATCTAGGTAAAGTACCTTGCTCAAGGGTACAGCAGCAGTGTCCCCCACCTGGGATTGAACCCACGACCCTCCGGTCAAGAGTCCAGAGCCCTAACCACTACTCCACACTGCTGCTATTGTCGTTTGAAAAGCCAGAACCGAACCTTGTAGTTGGATCCCAATGCCGATATCACGTGTATTATTATTATTATTATTATTATTATTATTATTATTATTATTATTATTATTATTATTATTATTATTGTTGTTGTTGTTGTTGTTGTTGTTGTTAAATTCTTAGCAGACGCCTTTATCCAGGATTTACAGCTCTTATCAGCAGTGTGGAGTAGTGGTCAGGGCTCTGGACTCTTGACCGGAGGGTTGTGGGTTCAATCCCAGGTGGGGGACGCTGCTGCTGTACCCTTGAGCAAGGTACTTTACCGAGATTGCTCCAGTATAAAAACCCAACTGTATAAATGTGTAATTATATGTTAAAAAATAATGTGATATCTTGTAACAATTGTAAGTCAACCTGGATAAGGACGTCTACTAAGAAATATATGATCACGAGTATCACTTTACAGAGTATCGAGTTACAGATCAGAGCAGTTATAAAATCCATAGCAGATAAGAGCAAACTAAAGTTCAACTTATATTAAAAAGATTTGCTTAGACGGGTAAAGTCCAGTAAGGAAAACAATAACACACACATCCGAAAAATAAAACCGTGAATGCAGATACCTATACGAGTAATGCAGATACCTAATCAGTAGCGAGGAAGTGCATTAATTAATTAATTAATTAATATATTTTCAACTTTAAAAAGCGTATAAAGACATTATAATTCACACGCAGCACGTTGCTGAGTATTGGATAAAACCGCTCGAAGCGCTGCGCCCGCCTGACAGTTTTCCACAACTTAATATCTCGATTTCAGGAGTAAATTTAGATTAGCACGTGTTTTATATTCTTTTTAATTTAATAGAGAATCTCATCACAGCAGTCCCGCGTTTTTTTTTTATTTTTTTATTTATTTTAACGCTCTCTACCAATTGAATACGATCCTAAAGTAACTGTGGTTTCGGAAAACAAAGAGATCGAGACAAATCTTGCCTGATTTAATCGTGTCAAAGTTCGTTAGTGGTAGATGCTGTAATTATTTGATCTTATTTAATACTGATTTTAACTATAAAATAAACACATATATCTTAATATATAAAGAAGATAGTGTGTCTGTGTCTCTGTTTCTTTCTGCATTCGGACCCTGCAGGATCCAGCACAGCTAAACTCTGCACAGACTCCTCTCTCATCCAGGGAGAAGGTCGAGGGGTTTGGAGCCCAAATTTTGACCCCCGGGGTACTCTATTTAGTAACACCCCCATTGCTGGATTCAATACAGTAGCCGTGCATCTCAAATTAAAGAAACGCACACAACCAAAATAGAAAAGGGGTCCGAGCGCATTGTGCGACAACCAAAATCGATAACTTATAGGAAACCATAAGGCTGCCGTTCATCGTTTTGTCATGCATGAAATATTGAAATATTGAATTTCTCAGGGCAACGCCGGACGCTTCAACTAGTACAGAAATACACACATACTGTGCATACAGAAATTATTTTTTTTATATATATATATATATAACAATAATAATAATAATAGCAGTGTGGAGTAGTGGTTAGGGCGCTGGACTCTTGACCGGAGGGTCGTGGGTTCAATCCCAGGTGGGGGACACTGCTGCTGTACCCTTGAGCAAGGTACTTTACCTAGATTGCTCTAGTAAAAACACAACTGTATAAATGGGTTCTTGTATGCAGAAATAATGTGATTTCTTGTAACAATTGTAAGTCGCCCTGGATAAGGGTGTCAGCTTAGAAATAAATAATAATATACATTCAGAAATAAATGTCGATTTTTTTTG
Source organism: Acipenser ruthenus (assembly GCF_902713425.1). Lineage (NCBI taxonomy): Eukaryota > Metazoa > Chordata > Actinopteri > Acipenseriformes > Acipenseridae > Acipenser > Acipenser ruthenus. The sequence goes on from NW_026708779.1 coordinate 371,141, forward strand.
TTTGTTTTTTCTTATTTTTAATTTGGGCATAAAATATTTAGGCACATATATATGTGTGTGTGCGTGCGTGCGTGCGTGCGTGCCTGCGTGCGTGTTACTGAACACTGTAAACAAGTATCTCCACTGTAAACTGTACCTTCACTGCGCTACCTACATTTTTGAAAAAATTGTTTCCAGCTCTTAAATGGTTACAGAGTTCAAGTTACTTATAAACTGTTAGAGCGAAAGAGCTGTAAACCAAACTCGGATCCCTCGCGGAGTTCTTCCTCTTTCTCCAGCCTTGGAATACCACCAAAAAAAACGGTTGTTTTTCACACTCCAAGGGACGTTTATCAAGCTGGTTTCACACAAACACAAAATAGTTTAAAACAATTACAAAAATAAATAAAATAAATTAAATGACAGATTTTTTGCTGTCATTTTGCTGCTGCTATTTCATGTATTATGAACTTTCCACTGTATTTAATGTATTATAAATTTATATTTTATATTATTATTATTTATTTCTTAGCAGACGCCCTTATCCAGGGCGACTTACAATTGTTACAAGATATCACATTATACATTATTTCACATTATACAGATATCACATTATTTTTACATACAATTACCCATTTATACAGTTGGGTTTTTACTGAAGCAATCTAGGTAAAGTACCTTGGTCAAGGGTACACCAGCAGTGTCCCCCACTGGGGATTGAACCCACAACCCTCCGGCCAACCACTACTCTACACTGCTGCCCCATATATATCAATTATTTTGCATTTCTCTGTATTTAAAGTATTATGGATTTTCATGTTACTGTATCTGTAAAGCTGTGATCTACTATAAAAGGCGCTATATAAAATAAAGATTGATCTATTGAGTTCTCTCTCTCATTTAATTCACTTGCAATTCATTCAGACTGTATGTCTTTGAGCAATGTCTCTGAGGATAGGAGATAGATAATGGAAAATACATTTCAGCTTTGTAAATAAATATGTTATAAAATAGACAGCTTGTTAATATATATCCAAATACATTTCCAATGCAGTGAAAATATCTCGAATAATTAAGCACTGCTTTTTAATACATGATATATATATATATATATATATATATATATATATATATATATATATATATATATATATATATATATATATTATAAAATCTGGAACAAAAACCCATTGGAAAGGTGAAAAAAACGCTATCTAAAGTTATCAAAAGTGCCCCCAGCCATTTCAAATATCAAAAACACAAGCCACGTTTCAAGAAACCATTGGGGCAATCTGTTTCTTCTAACTTAGATTGTGCAATACAAGTTAGCAGAAACCATTGTTCCTCTTTCTCCAGCCTTGCAATCTACACATTTAAAAAAAAAAACGTGTTGTTTTTCACACTGTAAGTGAAGTTTATCATCTTGGTTTCACAGAAACACAAAAATAGGTTTTGTTTTTTGAAAAAAGAAAAAAAAGTCGATATACGTGCCTGAAACTTGATATATATATATATATATATATATATGAATACGTGCACTAGGACATCTAAAGTGTGTAAGTACATGGACAGAAGTAAAAGTATAATTAAACACCACATATCCACTAATAACTAATACCTACTCTAAAAATAGCAATGTTGTTTATGGAAATGCCTGTGAAAAATGTGATGAAATGAAATAAGTTGGAGAGACTGGAACAACTTTAAATAATTATTATGTATTTCTTAACAGACGCCCTTATCCACGGGTGACTTACAATTGTTACAAGAAATCACATTATTTTTACATCCAATTACCCATTTATACAGTTAGGTTTTTTACTGGAGCAATCTAGGTAAAGTACCATGCTCAAGGGTACAGCAGCAGTGTCCCCCAACCCCTCCAGCTGGGATTGAACCCACAACCCTCTGGTCAAGAGTCCAGACCTCTAACCACTACTCCATACTGCTGCCCTATTCTCTGTTTTAAAAGGTGCCTCCTGTTTTCTGTTCTGAACTGAATTCAGAACCACCTTTCATTAGAAATAAAATAAAAATGAATGAACCAATAGTACAACACTTCACCAGTCAAAGACATGACAAAAATGATGTAAAGTTTGTAGTCTGTAGCTAAAATTTGACAATGTGACATGTAGAAGAATTATCCTGGGTTTAAAAGGCATGTCGTATGCAGACAGGCTAAAAGAATTGAATCTATTCAGCCTTCAACAAAGAAGACTACGCAGTGATCTGATTCAAGCATTCAAAATCCTAAAAGGTATAGACAACGTCGACCCAGGGGACTTTTTCGACCTGAAAAAAAGGAACAAGGACCAGGGGTCACAAATAGAGATTAGATAAAGGGGCATTCAGAACAGAAAATAGGAGGCACTTTTTTACACAGAGAATTGTGAGGGTCTGGAACCAACTCCCCAGTAATGTTGTTGAAGCTGACACCCTGGGATCCTTCAAGAAGCTGCTTGATGAGATTCTGGGATCAATAAGCTACTAACAACCAAACGAGCAAGATGGGCTGAATGGCCTCCTGTCGTTTGTAAACTTTCTTATGTTCTTATGTTCTTAATAAAAGAAAGTAAATGGATAAATAGACTGAACACGATGCCAGCGGGAATCCACAGAAAAGAATGAACTAATTAACTTCAAGAAATATATTACATTTAAGTAAATAAACAAAATTCATTCAAAAGTTGTGCATGCTGATGCGCTGGGGAGGCCAAATCTAGACTGATCCTCAGAGCCAGCATTGCATGATATAATATAAACATAAGTTTATATAAAGTAGTGTTAACTAGAATTAATACAGATTCAAAGGTAGAAGTTTCTTCTAACTTAGATTGTGCAATACAAGTTAGCAGAAACCATTGTTCCTCTTTCTCCAGACCTGCAATCTACACATTTAAAAAACGTGTTGTTTTTCACACTGTAAGCAAAGCTTATCATCTTGGTTTCACAGAAACGCAAAAAGAGGGTTTGTTTTTTGAAAAAAAAAAAAAAAAAGTTTTGATATACATGCCGGAAACTTGATACGTTATATATATATATATATATATACAAGCTCAGGTGCAATGTAATTCCAGACCAGTCTAGTGACCTCAAACTGCAGTTACAATGTAATTCCAGTCCAGTCTAGTGACCTCAAACTGCAGTTACAATGTAATTCCAGTCCAGTCTAGTGATATTAAACTGCAGTTACAATGTAATTCCAGTCCAGTCTAGTGATATTAAACTGCAGTTACAATGTAATTCCAGTCCAGTCTAGTGATATTAAACTGCAGTTACAATGTAATTCCAGTCCAGTCCAGTCTAGTGATATTAAACTGCAGTTGCAATGTAATTCCAGTCCAGTCTAGTGATATTAAACTGCAGTTACAATGTAATTCCAGTCCAGTCTAGTGATATTAAACTGCAGTTACAATGTAATTCCAGTCCAGTCCAGTCTAGTGATATTAAACTGCAGTTACAATGTAATTCCAGTCCAGTCTAGTGATATTAAACTGCAGTTACAATGTAATTCCAGTCCAGTCCAGTCTGGTGATATTAAACTGCAGTTACAATGTAATTCCAGTCCAGTCTAGTGATATTAAACTGCAGTTACAATGTAATTCCAGTCCAGTCCAGTCTAGTGATATTAAACTGCAGTTACAATGTAATTCCAGTCCAGTCTAGTGATATTAAACTGCAGTTACAATGTAATTCCAGTCCAGTCTAGTGATATTAAACTGCAGTTACAATGTAATTCCAGTCCAGTCTAGTGATATTAAACTGCAGTTACAATGTAATTCCAGTCCAGTCCAGTCTAGTGATATTAAACTGCAGTTACAATGTAATTCCAGTCTAGTCTAGTGATATTAAACTGCAGTTACAATGTAATTCCAGTCCAGTCTAGTCTAGTGATATTAAACTGCAGTTGCAATGTAATT
>NW_026708779.1:382539-527539 GCF_902713425.1 Acipenser ruthenus
CAGGCATGAGCTGGTGAGGGGTTAGGGGGCGGGGCTGGGGGCTGGCGGAGTTCAAAGGTCACGCTCTCGTGTGATTCGAATGCGGGCCCGGCAGTCAGGATTCTCCAGAGAAGCTAAAAAAAAAGCCTGATTTTAGAGAAAAATATATTTTCAGATCCTTTCTCTTTATCGTTGCTCTAAGGCATTCAGTCAGTACTGCTCTTGTAATCAAATACAATTGAGAAGAGGGGCTCCCAGGCATAAAGACAAGGCTTCAAATCACATTGTAGAAATGAATCGATATTTTAATTCACATTTTTGAAGGAGTGCTGACCATCTCTTATTAGCTTTATTAACATGATCACCGGTCCCTCCCTTTAAAGGAGCGCTGACCATCTTTAAAGTCCATTCTCTCACCTCTTATTAGCTTTATTAACACCATCAGTGGTCCCTATTTTAAGAGGTTCCAGCCTAGGCGATTTGGAAAGCTATTTTGAATACAATATTATACATAATATCAGTGTTGTTGTATTTTTTATACTGTTATAAGAAGCCTGATGTAAAAAAATGTGTGAAACAAAATGTTGAACATTCTTTGCATTGTGAAAAAATCCTGCATGCGCTTTGCTTTTGAATGCAATAATAAAACAGCGTTTGATCAGCATTGAAAAAGAAACGGATGTGTGTGTCTGCATTAATTTTCATTGTTATTATTATTTATTTCTTAGCAGACGCCCTTATCCAGGGCGACTTACAATTGTTACAAGATATCACATTATTTTTACATACAATTCCCCATTTATACAGTGGGTTTTTTACTGGAGCAATCTAGGTAAAGTACCTTGCTCAAGGGTACAGCAGCAGCGTCCCCCACCTGGGATTTAACCCACGACCCTCCGGTCAAGAGTCCAGAGCCCTAACCACTACTCCACACTGCTGTTAGAAACTCACACTAGCCCTGCTGCTGCTGCTGCTGCTGCACCCAGTCCTGGGGTTCAGAGCACCCCTCAATGAAATATAGTATTATTATTATTATTATTATTATTAATATTGAAATGATCAGGAGCCAGGAGTTTGAGCAGGGTTAGAAACTCACACTAGCCCTGCTGCTGCTGCTGCTGCTGCTGCTGCACCCAGTCCTGGGGTTCAGATCTCCCCTCAATGAAATCTAGTATTATTATTATTAATATTGAAATGATCAGGAGCCAGGAGTTTGAGCAGGGTTAGAAACTCACACTAGCCCTGCTGCTGCTGCTGTTGCTGCACCCAGTCCTGGGGTTCAGAGCTCCCCTCAATGAAGTATAGTATTATTATTATTAATATTGAAATGATCAGGAGCCAGGAGTTTGAGCAGGGTTACAAACTCACACTAGCCCTGCTGCTGCTGCTGCTGCTGCACCCAGTCCTGGGGTTCAGAGCACCCCTCAATGAAGTCTAGTATTATTATTATTAATATTGAAATGATCAGGAGCCAGGAGTTTCAGCAGGGTTAGAAACTCACACTGGCCCTGCTGCACCCAGTCCTGGGGTTCAGAGCACCCCTCAATGAAGTATAGTATTATTATTATTAATATTGAAATGATCAGGAGCCAGGAGTTTGAGCAGGGTTACAAACTCACACTAGCCCTGCTGCTGCTGCTGCTGCTGCTGCTGCACCCAGTCCTGGGGTTCAGATCTCCCCTCAATGAAATCTAGTATTATTATTATTAATATTGAAATGATCAGGAGCCAGGAGTTTGAGCAGGGTTAGAAACTCACACTAGCCCTGCTGCTGCTGCTGTTGCTGCACCCAGTCCTGGGGTTCAGAGCTCCCCTCAATGAAGTATAGTATTATTATTATTAATATTGAAATGATCAGGAGCCAGGAGTTTGAGCAGGGTTACAAACTCACACTAGCCCTGCTGCTGCTGCTGCTGCTGCACCCAGTCCTGGGGTTCAGAGCACCCCTCAATGAAGTCTAGTATTATTATTATTAATATTGAAATGATCAGGAGCCAGGAGTTTCAGCAGGGTTAGAAACTCACACTGGCCCTGCTGCACCCAGTCCTGGGGTTCAGAGCACCCCTCAATGAAGTATAGTATTATTATTATTAATATTGAAATGATCAGGAGCCAGGAGTTTGAGCAGGGTTACAAACTCACACTAGCCCTGCTGCTGCTGCTGCTGCTGCTGCACCCAGTCCTGGGGTTCAGAGCACCCCTCAATGAAGTCTAGTATTATTATTATTAATATTGAAATGATCAGGAGCCAGGAGTTTGAGCAGGGTTAGAGACTCACACTAGCCCTGCTGCTGCTGCTGCTGCTGCTGCACCCAGTCCCGTCTCTATAGCGTACACATTTATCATTTTACACACAAATGAGATACAGATCGGTTACCTCACACTCCAAACTGTTACTTGTTAAACTTGACTGCTTTTCTCCAAACCACCATATTTCACGGCACCCGTTTAAATGTAGAAACGATGTGAGCCCCGTGTGTGTGTAAGATAAGCTTCACGAGATTGCATCTGTCCGTTGAGTTAAGTGGTTACGACATGTACTGTGCTGCCATGGACAGTCTTATTGTACAGAATTACATGTGTTGGATGGATCAAAGCACAAGAGTAATTAGTCTACCTACCTATCTATCTATCTATCTATCTATCTATCTATCTATATATCTATATATCTATATATATATATATATATATATATATATATATATATATATATATATATATATATAGATATATACGGAAATAATACTCCCGTTCCACAGCAGTGTGATCCAGTCCTGGTTTCACTAGGAGTTTAATAATAAGACACACCTGAGCTTGTTAGCTAGACACACTGGGGGCTGATCAAGCTGGTAGTAAAACCTGGAGTGGGTGACACTGCTGTGCAATAGGAGTCTTATTTCCATCCCTCTGTCTATATGAATGTGTCATACAGATTGACAGGGCAAGTTCATAGGATTTAAGAACGAGAGGAGTCCGTTCAGCCCGTTTGCTCTCGTCCGGTTCCGAGCAGCTGATTGATCTCAGAACTTTGGGAGGCTGTGTGGTCCAGTGGTTAAAGAAAAGGACTTGTAACCAGGAGGTTCCCGGTTCAAATCCCACCTCAGCCACTGACTCATTGTGTGACCCTGAGCAAGTCACTTAACCTCCTTGTGCTCCGTCTTTTGGGTGAGACGTAGTTTTAAGTGACTCTGCAGCTGACATAGTTCACACACCCTAGTCTCTGTAAGTCGCCTTGGATAAAGGCGTCTGCTAAATAAACAAATAATAATAACTTTGACAAGTCGGGTCTTAAAAGGATCTCAAGTGAAGACAGGTACATTCATACAGTCAAAAACGTGTTAGTCCTGATAACTCACCGCGTTCCTCGGAGTGATATCTCGACATGGGGTCAGTTTTGAGACGCGCCCCCCAGCCCCAGATACAAATCTCCCCCTGGCACTGAAACACAGAAGTGGTCTATTACTGAAGATTGCTGGCTTCTGATATGTCAGGTTGCACCATACGCTGACTTTGTAATGCTGCTGAACAGTTATTTCACTCACGTGAAGATGATCAGGAAAAATTCTCAACAGAAACAGGTACATTCATACAGTGAAAAACTCAATGTAAAAAGAGGAACCTGAGTGTCTCCCCTGGTAAATGTGTAAATATATTATTATTATTATTAATATTTATTAGACTTACAATTGTTATTATTATTAGCATATGCCCTTATCCAGGGCAACTTACAATTGTTACAAGATATCACAATATTTTTACATACAATTACCCATTTATACAGTTGGGTTTTTACTGGAAGAATCGAGGTAAAGTACCTTGCTCAAGGGTACAGCAGCAGTGTTCCCCACCTGGGATTGAACCCACGACCCTCCAGTCAAGAGTCCAGAGCCCTAAACACTACACCACACTGCTGCCCCATTCTCTGTTTTAAAAGGTGCCTCATATGACAGAATATCCTAATACAGATGAGAGTAATGAAAGTATGAAAATCAAATTCAAGTAAGATCAAACTAAAGCACACAGTAAATAATTACATGCAAGAGCGGGTTCGTCTGAGAGCAGTTAAACTTATATTGAAAAGGTTTGCTTATATGAGTAAAGTCCAGTAAGAGCATGCAGTGAGTACGATGAATGGATGAGAACGATTTCAACTAAGAACAATTACAAAAAACATGAGCACAGTTACCTATAAGAGTAAAATCAAGAACCAGATTCATGAAGTAGATATAATTAAGAGCAGTAGTAGAATACAGCGAGGTATGGAGCAGTTCAGTGCAAGTACAAGCTGATGCAGTCTTTCTTTGATTCCATGCTGTTAAATAAAACATCAAAATTATATATATAAATATAATTTTTGGCATAGCTGTAGACTTATATGCAAAAAAGAAATATAGGGGTACAAATATGCACAAGGGGAACATAAATTCTCTGATACCGCTATGTAGAGAGACAGAATTTGGCAGGTTTTTCTGTACTCAAATAAGGAAAAAAATGTTATTACTACAAACCTTGTAAAGTGTTTTATAGTAATTATTTTTATTATTATTTATTTCTTAGCAGACGCCCTTATCCATGGTGAGTTAATTGCTGTTCAAACAATTAATTCTGATTAAACTTGTCGAGGATTTCTGTACGGTAATGTAGCTTGTTTAACAGGGTGTGTCGTGTCAGAGAGAACATTGCCTTCTTTGGTCATGGCTCTAGGCTGAGGTTAGGGGGTGGTTTCAGAGTTCCTCATTATTTAGGATATAAAGGGTCGAGGAGCTGGGAGGGAGAACCAGACAGCTGGACACTGGACTTCTCCTGTCAGGTAAGAATCCTTTACTTCACCTCCCTAAGCCGTTGTAGTGAACAAAACCGCTCGGGAAATCGTACACACGTTTCCATTCGCTACACGGCTCTGAAATGCATTTTTTTTACAGAATTCAATAACTTTTGAGTAGCGATCATTGCTTTTCCTATCAATATAAGCCTACAGCTCTGCTCAAACGTTGTGCATCATCACCCTATAGAATGAACCAATTTTGCTTCATAAAGTCGAATGCAACCTGCTGAATAATGTTGCCTTCTTAACACATTGAATTACACACCGCTTTGTAGTTTTGCATATACTTAACAGAACTGAAAATAGAACAATCTGGCATTTGGAAATCTAACATGAAATACTACTGTAGTACTATTATGGCTTTCGGTAGACTTTTTTTCTTTGTGATATCATTTTGTAGTTTATTTGATCACATGATGTTAAATAAATACATTTTGTTCAAATAGTTAAAAAAAAAAAAATAACCAAAGATGTCTCAATCCTAAAATTCTAGGTGATGCAAAACTTTTGGCCAGAGCTGTAGTTTCCTCAAGCAATCTCTCAAAGCTAACCAGAAGTGTAGCACTGAAGTTTATCAGCATACATTTCTTTCACTAACAGCTTCTAAAGAAAATGACCATCAATAAAAAATCGAATTCTCCTTTACCATAATGTGTGCAACTTTCATGCAGCAAAACATGAGGGCTTAGAAATGACCCCGGTAGATCTAAGTTAAGATTTGTTGCAATTGTTTTGGTAGCATTGTGTACTGAATTAACTCACTTAAAAAAACTAGGTATCTGCTTCTCGTTGTTCTACAATGAACAATGGCCCTTTATCGATGTTATAGTCAGCGTTTAGCAGAAAGACCGGTCGCCAATTGGGAAAATCATGTAAATTAACTGAAATAGTGATTATTTTTTAATTAAATATATTTCATGTATATGCAGTAGAGTGTGCATTAAGATGGCATCCTTTATCTACCCACCTGCATGAAAACACCTCCGGGTGTGAGAATTTCAATCTCTGCTCAGTAATCAGTGATATAGAAACAACAGGCGCTCCGTGTGTGAAAATGTGAGACCGCTTTGTGCTTTAATCAGGTGTCTTAAAAAATTTCTAAAAAGTCTCCTGCTTTTGACAGTGTGTGGCTCCATGTTCCTTTTCTCTCACTATTTGAAATTAATTGAATTTGTCCCCAATTAAAGTCTCCACTTCAATTAGATCATTGCTAAGCTGTTTATTATGATACGATTTTCAGTTCCAGTGGTTTGGTTTCATACGCACAGCAATTTAAAACTACAGCAGCAATGGGCTGTTCTGATGCATGGGCACGCTGCTGTGTTTCTGGTGCAGTCTGACCTGTTCATATCCGTGTTTTATTGCAGCCCATCAATACTCTGTGTCTATTGATTCCCGATCTGTTTGACCAAGATGAAGAGTCTTTTTCTTCTGGTGCTGCTCTGCAGTGCTGAGCTGATCTCCTCTTTTGGTAAGATTATCACGGGGCAGGGTCTGATTGTATTCGTATACACCAACACAGAAACAGAGAGACACAGAGACACACACACACACACAGACACAGAGACATGGAGACACAGACACACACACACACACAGACACACACACACAAAGACACAGAGACACACACACAGACACACAGACACAGACACATGGAGACATAGAGACACAGAGACATGGACACACTCATATAGAGACACACACACACAGACACAGAGACACACAGACACAGACACACACACACAGAGACACAAACACACATACACAGAGACACAGGCACAGACACACACACACAGAGACACACAGACACACACACACACACACACATATACACCGACACACACACAAACACACAGACACAGAAGCACAAACACACATGCACAGAGACACAGGCACAGACACACACACAGAGACACACAGAGACACAGACACAGACACACACACACATCAGTAAACACACTTGTTTAGAAGTAAGGTACACTTTCTCTTACAGTATAGAGGTACACACACATTCATATACATCAGTTGTTTCATTGACATAGTACGGCAGTTTATATTGCTAGGATGGGGGATGGATGATGTCACTGACAGGCTGGTTTATATTGCTGGGATGGGGGGTGGATGATGTCACTGACAGGCTGGGTTATATTGCTGGGATGGGGGATGGATGGATGATGTCACTGACAGGCTGGTTTATATTAGTGGGATGGGGGGTGGATGATATCACTGACAGGCTGGTTTATATTGCTGGGATGGGGGATGGATGGATGATGTCACTGACAGGCTGGTTTATATTGCTGGGATGGGGAATGGATGATGTCCGTGACAGGCTGGGTTATATTGCTGGGATGGGGGGTGGATGATGTCACTGACAGGCTGGGTTATATTGCTGGGATGGGGGGTGGATGATGTCACTGACAGGCTTGTCTTTGTGTGTGTCTCTCTGTCTCTCCTCCAGCTGTTCCTGCAAATGTGGAAGTGGATGCAGAATCTGAAGCGCATGCAGATTGTGCAGTGGATGCAGATTCTGCAGCGCATGCAAATTGTGCAGCGGATGCAGATTCTGCAGCGCATAAAAATTGTGCAGCGGATGCAGATTGTGAAGTCCAAGCAGATTCTGCAGTGCATGCAGATTGTGCAGCGCATGCAGATTCTGCAGAGCATGCAGATTGTACACCAAATGCAGATTGTGCAGCAGATGTGGAAGTCAAGGACTGGGGTGCCTATTGCAACGCTACCTTCCCAGGGCTGTGTGAGACTCAGTCTTACTCTGATGGATGCCATAGATACACATTCCACGGACATGCCGTTGGCTTCTGTTGTGCTGAGGTACCAATGCATTATTATTATTATTATTAGTAGTAGTAGTAGTAGTAGTAGTAGTAGTAGTAGTAGTAGTAGTAGTAGTAGTAGTATTAATTAGTCACCTCCAATAGGAGCTCATTCAGCAGATGCTTTTATCCAAAGCGACTTCCAGAGACTAGGGGGGTGAATTATGCATCATCAACAACTGCTGCTGCAGAGTCACTTCCAATAGGAGCTTGTTTGTTTGACGTCTCATCCGAAGGACGGAGCACAAGGAGGTTCAGTGACTTGCTCAGGGTCACACACACACAGGGAGTCAGTGGCTGCTGCAGAGTCACTTCCAATAGGAGCTTGTTTGTTTGACGTCTCATCCGCACGTGCTATACTTTAGGCTGCAGTGTTTTAGATGCACGATTTCCATGAAACGTACCCATTGCCCTTTGTGTAATATGCCCTTGTGTGAAAATTCTGAACGAATAGTAGTTTATATACAGCAATGGCCAAAGGTTTAGCATCATCATCACTATATGGAATGAACTAATTCTGCTTAGTAAAGTCCAATGAAACCTGTTGAATAATGTTACCTTTCAAAATCTAACATAAGATACTACTGCACTGTTTTTATGGATTCTGGTAGAGTTTTGTTCAGTTTTCGAATGTATAACATCGATATTGAGACTCCTGCTCACGGCTTGTACAGACACACACACACACACACACACACACACACACACACACACATAGACACAGACACACGCAGACACACACACACACACACACACATAGACACAGACACACACACACACACAGAGACACAGAAATAGATATTGAAGCTCCTGTCGCTCCTCTTCTCTCCTCAGTGGCACTGTCGGGCGAGACACTGTGGCCACCTGGCCTCTGTTAACAATCATTGCACTGAGCGGGCCCTAGTCTGCTTGTCTATTCATTGCAACCGTGCGCTTACAACTTGGATAGGAGGCTACAGGACATGCAGGGTGAGAGTAAACTACCTCTCTATCTGTCTGTCTGCATCTGTCTGTCTGTCTCCTTTTGACTCTCTATCTGTTGGACTGTCTTCCTGTGTGTCTGTGTGTTTCTGTCTGTCTGTGTCTCTCTCTCTCTCTCTCTCTGTCTGTGTGTCTCTCTCTGTCAGTCTGTGTGACACTGTGTTAAATTGCTAACTGTGTTAAATTTGCTATATCTGTGTGAAAGACGACTAATGAGTTAATTAGCTGCTCTTCAGGTCTAGTTGCGCTGCCGTTGACATGCAGTACAGTATGTAACCCAGGCAGGGTCTCTATAGAAGAAACAGCACCATCTAGTGATCTGCAAAAGCACTGCACTCGATAGTGCTAGCCACTGGTACAGTGTTTTTATTTGTATTTATTTTATCCCAGGCGACTCACACAGGCGTCACAGGGCAGCACAGACAGGGTTACAATGCAAGATTCATATTTAAACACAGTGTGGTTTACAGACAGTGTTGATAATAATAACACTGCTAGAATACAATATGAACCAGGATGCAACAAGTTAGGATCACAGCAAGTTAGATCTACAGTGACAGATTAGCAGTGCAATAGTGCAAGGATAGCGCATCAGCTGAGGATCCAGTGAAGAGGTGCTGAGGTCAGGAGAGTCCAGTGCAGAGCAGGAGGGGTGGATCAAGAGATCTACAAGCCTAAACAAGGAGGTCTTGAGGAGGCTGGGAGAGACGGAGGACAGCACTGGCTGCACTCTTTGAGTAAGACTGTTTCTCTGTCTTGTTTCTCAGGGGTTTCGGTGGACTGACGGCTCTTGCTGGAGATATCAGTACTGGTATCACGGTTGTCCAAGTAGCTGTGGCGGTTCATGTGTGGTACTTAACTGGGGACGTGAGGAATTATTATTATTATTACTATTATTATTATTATTATTATTATTATTTATTAGCTGATGCCCTTATCCAGGACGACCTACAATTGTTACAAGATATCGCATTATTTTGACATACAATTACCCATTTATACAGTTGGGTTTTTACTGGAGCAATCTAGGTAAAGTACCTTGCTCAAGAGTACAGCAGCCGTGCAGTAGAGATAATAAAGCTGTATTTTTTAAGTGTCAGCACGTGATTACACACACACACACACGGAAAAGTAAATGCAGACAGTATTCTGTTAAGCTAAAGAAATAAATACACCAAATTACCGGTACAATGCTCTCTGAGATCCAAAAAAAAAAAAACTCAATGCAATTAAAATATCAAATCAACACAATGAGACACAATTGTGCTGGCAACAGTGCACGATACTGCAACGTGACGTGACTATATTTGGCCTTCCTGGTCAATTGGTTGCCAGCCGACGCGTCTGACGCGTTGCGCGTCCCAGCTGCTTCCACAAAGGCGCACGAACACACCCACAACCTCGTTTGCTCCACCTTTATATCGAATTCCATGACACTTAGTGGGATTGTCGCTGTGTTATTGATGAACAAAGCCGTGTTCGTGATAAAATAATGTATAATGTGATATCTTGTAACAATTGTAAGTCGCCCTGGATAAGGGCGTCTGCTAAGAAATAAATAATAATAATAATAATAATAATAATAAATAAACTGCGGGGGTGCGCTCGCGGTGTGTATATCCACCTCACACGCGCATGCAATGTTCTCTTTTCTTTTCAGAGCTTGGAAGGTGGTGCAATCGTCCGTGCTGTGAACGGCGCCCGTTTATTTGTAAGGGGTGGCGCTAAGGCATGAAGACTCTTCCAGGTTCCTCCACGCTACGCTTGGCAGTTGGATAAAACGGAGCTCCCTCCTACGTCAGACTTTATTCGAACCACCGGTCCGTCACTCTAAAGTATGGTTTTAAAAATACAAGTAACGACAGTACCGCACAGCCACCGACAGGGGGCAGTGAAACAAAGCGCTTAGCTTTGAAGATGAAGATTCGAGGTTATTCAAGGTTTAAAAACACACACACGATATTTTCAGATCCTTTCTCTTTATCGTTGCTCTAAGGCATTCTTGTGATCAAATACAATTGAGAAGAGGGGCTCCCAAGCATAAAGACAAGGCTTCAAAGCACATTGTAGAAATGAATCGATATTTTAATTCACATTATTGAAGGAGCACTGACCATCTATAAAACGCATTCTCTCGCCTCTTATTAGCTTCATCACTGGACCCTCCCTTTAAAGGAGTGCTGACCATCTTTAATATCCATTCTCTCACCTCTTATTAGCTTTATTAACAGGATCACTGGCCCCTCCCTTTAAAGGAGCGCTGACCATCTTCAAAATCCATTCTCTCACCTCTTATTAGCTTTATTATTAACATCATCACTGGTCTATTTCAAGCCACTGGAGGCGATTTGCGAAGATATGTCGAATACAATATTATACATAATATCAATGTTGTATTTTTTTTAAAACCATCAGTTACTGTGTGAAAAAAAATGTTGAACATTCTTTACATTGTGTAAAATCCTGCATGCGCTTTGCTTTTTAATGCAATAATAAAACAGCGTTTGATCAGCATTGAAAAAGAAACGAATGTGTGTGTCTGCATTTATTTTCTTTTTTTTTTGATGTTACCTTATATCCAATGTCTTTAATTAAACAGTGCTAGGGTAGTTTTGTATTATTTAAACACACAGTGATATGACGTCAGGCACCATGAACACCCACAGAGTCCTGTAGTTATAGAGATAAAGAACAATGTTTAACCCTTTAATGGGTTTGTTGTTCGCAGCCCACTTTGAATGATGTCATCAGTTTTGAAAACTAGGCAAACATAATTAGCAAGATCGTTATTGATTCCAGGCATGTACCTATGACTCCCTTTGCATACTGTAGCAGCGTGATCCATTCCTGGTTTTCACTGGGAGTTTAATAATAAGACACACCTGAGCTTGTTACCTAGACACACTGGGGGCTGATCAAGCTGGTAGCAAAACCTGGACTGGGTCACACTGCTCTCTATAGACAGAGAGACACAGAGAAACACACACACACACATAGAGAGACATGCATACATACATACACAGACACACAGACACAGAGACACAGAAACACACACACACAGAGACACAGACACACACAGAGAGACACAGACACACACACACAGACAGACACAGACAGACACACACACAAACAGATAGACACAGACACACACACAGATTATATTGCTGGGATGCGGATGGATGATGTCACTGACAGGCTGGTTTATATTGCTGGGATGGGTGTGGATGATGTCACTGACAGGCTGGTTTATATTGCTGGGATGGGGGTGGATGATGTCACTGACAGGCTGGTTTATATTGCTGGGATGGGGGTGGATGATGTCACTGACAGGCTGGTTTATATTGCTGGGATGGGGGGTGGATGATGTCACTGACAGGCTAGTTTATATTGCTGGGATGGAGGTGGATGATGTCACTGACAGGCTTGTCATAGAAATAATAGTCAAAAAACCAAATAATAAATACATTTTTAAAAGAATATATATATATATATATATATATATATACATATACACACAAGTATTATAAATTGTAAAGTGGTAGAGATCAACAAAAGTAAAAGCTTTTCCTATTAAACAATTCACTGCTTTAAGTCGTTCTTCTGAACCATGACAAAGTTCATCATAGTCTTTTGCTTCAGTGAGCAAAAATATGTTTCCTGGGATTCACTAAGTGCGTGCCTCAGAAGAACTCATTTCACAGAATCCTTCTGCAGTTCACACCG
Organism: Acipenser ruthenus; assembly: GCF_902713425.1. Taxonomy (NCBI): domain Eukaryota; kingdom Metazoa; phylum Chordata; class Actinopteri; order Acipenseriformes; family Acipenseridae; genus Acipenser; species Acipenser ruthenus. The sequence goes on from NW_026708779.1 coordinate 394,879, forward strand.
AGATGTGAATCCTCGCATCTGTAGCGCTTGCTGCACGTCGTCGGCTCCTCGCCTTTAATGCAATACACGTACTAGACGTAACGCATGCGTCTTTACGTGTGTGTGTGTGTACGTCGGTACTGTATTTCATTGATGAAACTCGTCACGGGGGGGACGCTGACAATTGAAGTCTGGGATTGAATAGTTGTTCTAGTCAATCTCAATCTCTCTCTCTCTCTCTCTCTCTCTCTCTCTCTCTCTCTCTCTCTCTCTCTCTCTCTCTCTCTTGTTAGGGCTCTGGACTCTTGACCGGTGGGTCGTGGGTTCAATCCCAGGTGGGGGACGCAGCTGCTGTACCCTTGAGCAAGGTACTTTACCTAGATTGCTCCAGTAAAAACCCAACTGTATAAATGGGTAATTGTATGTAAATATAATGTGATATCCGTATAATGTGAAATAATGTATAATGTGCTATCTTGTAACAATTGTAAGTCGCCCTGGAAAAGGACATCTGCTAAGAAATAAATAATAATAATGATAATACTACTACTACTACTAATAATAATAATAATAATAATAATAATAATAATAATAATAATTCCTCACCTCCCCAGTTCAGTTCCACACATTCCATGCTAATGTACCTTGGCCAGCCCGAAATCCATTTAGAATAATTCCAGTTGGATCCGTCAGTCAACAGAAACTTTCACAGCATTAAAACAAGTGTTTCAAGATATGTCACGATTAAACATCATCATCATCATCATCATCATCATCATCATAATTTTCCCCTGGGACACTATCACCCTTCCTTAAATGCGCTTTATTTGCTCTTATCTGCCCCCTATTTTACTGCATTTAATCCTGTACTTCAGAGTACTGTAATCTGACAAGTGTTTAACCTGTAGTATTTTGTATTTAATCATATCATGATGTAACTATCACTGTTATCTGCTGTAGTATTGAATTGTATTTTGTCACACTTGTACTTGCTTGAACCAAAGTCATTGTATTTATCTTGCTCTTATTGTATTATTACTTGTACTGTAACACTTGAAATGTATTTGCTTACGATTGTAAGTCGCCCTGGATAAGGGGGTCTGCTAAGAAATTAATAATAATAATAATAATAATAATAATAATAATAATAATAATAATAATAATAATAATAATAATAATAATAATAATAATAATAATAATAATAATAATAATGGGCAGCAGTGTGGAGTAGTGGTTAGGGCTCTGGACTCTTGACCGGAGGGTTGTGGGTTCAATCCCAGGTAGGGGACACTGCTGCTGTACCCTTGAGCAAGGTACTTTAGCTAGATTGCTCCAGTAAAAACCCAACTGTATAAATGGGGAATTGTATGTAAAAATAATGTGATATCTTGTAACAATTGTAAGTCGCCCTGGATAAGGGCGTCTGCTAAGAAATAAATAATAATGAAAATAAATGCAGACACACATCCGTTTCTTTTTCAATGCTGATCAAGCGCTGTTTTATTATTGCATTCAAAAGCAAAGCGCATGCAGGATTTTTCCACAATGCAAAGAATGATCAACATTTTGTTTCACACATTTTTTCACATCAGGCTTCTTATAACAGTATAAAAAATACAACAACACTGATATTATATATAATATTGTATTCAAAATAGCTTTCCAAATCGCCTAGGCTGGAACCTCTTAAAATAGGGACCACTGATGGTGTTAATAAAGCTAATAAGAGGTGAGAGAATGGATTTTAAAGATGGTCAGCGCTCCTTTAAAGGGAGGGACCGGTGATCATGTTAATAAAGCTAATAAGAGGTGAGAGAATGCGTTTTATAGATGGTCAGCACTCCTTCAAAAATGTGAATTAAAATATCGATTCATTTCTACAATGTGATTTGAAGCCTTGTCTTTATGCCTGGGAGCCCCTCTTCTCAATTGTATTTGATTACAAGAGCAGTACTGACTGAATGCCTTAGAGCAACGATAAAGAGAAAGGATCTGAAAATATATATTTTCTTTAAAATCAGGCTTTTTTTTAGCTTCTCTGGAGAATCCTGGCTGCCGGGCCCTCATTCGAATCACACGAGAGCGTGACCTTTGAACTCCGCCAGCCCCCAGCCCCGCCCCCTAACCCCTCACCAGCTCATGCCTGCTCTACGCAAGTGGAACGAAGGAAGCTGTTCAGGGGCTGGCGATTAGGATTCACCAGAAAAGCTTCTCAAAACAGCTCCTAAAACCAGGTAAAAATAAAATAAAAAGGTTTTTATTTAAAACCTCTAATTGTAATTTGAACCACGACTGCAAAATTCGAATCTTCTTTGGCCTTCCCCAGAAGAAAAGCTAATCCCTTTGTTTTACCGCCCCCTGGTGGTGGCTGTGCGGTACTGTCCTTACTTTGTATAGATCTGAACCATGCTGGTTTTACAATTCACTTTTAGTAGTATGGTATCAAAAAACACATCCACCCCCCCCACTCCCCCCCCCAAAGAAAATGTAAAAAAGAAAACGCTTAAAGTGATATTTCAAGCCGCTTTCTCTCTTTATCGAGATTTCTTTACAATCACGGACGGTGGTTCAACATTCTGACTTATGAGGGAGCTCCTTTTTAAAACTGCCAAGCGTAGCGCGGATGAGCCTCGAAGCTTCTTCTTGCCTCAGTGCCTGTGTTCACACACAAAGGGCTTCCTTATATTACAGGAATGGTCGCTCCATTGTCCCCTCACTGAAAAGAGAACACACATGCGTGTGACGTAGATATACAAATCACAGGAGCAGTCGCTCAATTACTGTATCAATAACAACAGCTATGATAATTATTATTATTCATAATAATAGGTTTAATGGAAACTGGAATACGTGGTTATTTAAGGCCTTCGTTAGGTAAAAGCAAACGAGGTTTGAGTGTGTTTTTTGAGCGAATGCGGGTCTTTGTGGGAGCGGCTGGGAGGTGCAACGGGGAGACGCGCGTTGCCAGGCAACACATTGAGCAGGAACGCTAGCCCGGGACTCAGCTAATAACGGACGGTCCTAATTGGATAGGGTGTTTGGCTGTGACGTAGATATAGCTAACAGAAGAAAAAAAACAGCTGATTTCACAGCATTAAAAATAAGTGTTTCAAGATACGTCACGATTATTAATAATAATAATAATAATAATAATAATAATAATAATAATAGCAGCAGTGTGGAGTAGTGGTTAGGGCTCCGGACTCTTGACCTGAGGGTCGTGGGTTCAATCCCAGGTGGGGGACACTGCTGCTGTACCCTTGAGCAAGGTACTTTACCTAGATTGCTCCAGTAAAAACCAAACTGTATAAATGGGAAATTGTATGTAAAAAATAATGTGATATCAGCATAATGTGCTATCTTGTAACAATTGTAAGTCGCCCTGGATAAATAATAATATTGATGATACTACTAATAATAATAATAATAATAATAATAATAATAATAATAATAATAATAATAATAATAATAATAATTCCTCACCTCCCCAGTTCAGTTCCACACATGCCATGCTATAGTACCTTGGCCAGCTGGAAACCCAGTTAGCATAATTCCATCTGGATCCATCAGTCCACACAAACCTGCGGCTCTGCGAAAAAAAGATCGAAACACACAGCCTTACTCAAACTCTGCAGCCAGTGCGGTCCTACAGGCGAACTTCAGGTCTGCTCCATCTCTCTCTCTCTCCCCCTATTTAGACTGTGCTTGTAGATCTCTTGATCCACCCCTCCTGCTCTGCACTGGACTCTCCTCACCTCAGCACCTCGTCACTGGATCCTCAGCTGATGCGCTATCCTTGCACTATTGCACTGCTAATCTGTCACTGTAGATCTAACTCGCTGTGATCCTAACTTGTTGCCTCCTGGTTCGTATTGTATTCTAGCAGTGTTATTATTATCTGCACTGTCTGTAAACCGCACTGTGTTTAAATATGAATCTTGCATTGTAACCCTGTCTGTGCTGCTCTGTGACTCCTGTGTGAGTTGCCTGGGATAAAATAAATACAAATAAAAACACTGTACCAGTGGCTAGCACTATCTAGTGCAGTGCTTTTGCAGATCACTAGATGGTGCTGTTTCTTCTATAGAGACCCTGACTGGGTTACATACTGTACTGCATGTCAACGGCAGTGCAGCTAGACCTGAAGAGCAGCTCCTGAACTCATTAGTCATCTTTCACACAGATATAGCAAATTTAACACAGTGCTGGAGTGAGGAATTGCAAGAAGAAAATCTGATATAGAAGATCTGATATAGAAATAATATTGTTCTTGCTGTTCTTGTTTGGAATCGCTTTGCAGATCATTTGTACGAGTGCAGGGGGTCTTCAAACTTTCAGGACCCGCTCCCTACCCCACAACCTCACCCCTTTCTCCTGTCTGGGCAGCAGTGTGGAGTAGTGGTCAGGGCTCTGGACTCTTGACCGGAAGGTCGTGGGTTCAAGCCCAGGTGGGTACACTGCTGCTCTACCCTTGAGCAAGGTACTTTACCTAGGTTGCTCCTAGATTGTATAAATGGGTAATTGTATGTAAAAAAATGTAATATCTTGGATAAGGGCGTCTGCTAAGAAATAAATAATAATAATAATACTTGACAGACAGGCAGACACAGGCAGACAGTTTACTCTCACCCTGAACAGCTCGTAGGCTCCTAGCCACACTCGAATCACGCTGTTGCAGTGCGTGGTCAGGCAGGTGAGGGCTCGGTTGATATAGCTACTGTGAACAGAAGCCAGGTGTCCACCGCGAGCCCGTCGACGACAGAAGAACTGAGGAGAGAATGAACAAGCTGTGACCAGGAGAGAGTGTGTGTGTGTGTTAGCAGGAGTTTCAATATCGATGTTATACATTCGAGAACTCAACAAAACTCCATCAGAAGCCATAACAGTAGTACAGTAGTTATTTTATGTTAGATTTCAAAATGTCACATTTTTCAATGTGTCAGTTTTTTGTTAAGTATCTGGAAAAAATACAAAGCGCTGGGTGTGTAATTGAATATGTTAACAAGGGAGCATAATTCAGCAGCTTTCATTGGACTCTATGAAGCTGAGGGAGTTCATTCTATATAGGGGGTATGGAATTCAATATGTTAACAAGGGAACATTATTCAGCAGCTTTCATTGGACTCTGTGAAGCTGAGGGAATTCATTCTATGATGCAAAAGTCTTGGCCACAGCTGTAGATCAGAAATAGGAACGACATCTTACACAATTGTGCAATGGGTCAGTGTCATGGAAATCGCACATTGGTAACTGTGAATAAAACAATGAGCCTCAGGTATAGCCCGAGCTGTGGTGAAACTGCATTGGTACCTCAGCATCAGTGAAGTTGCGTGGATAACTGTAGAAGGTGTAGACAGTGCACCCATGCTTGAAAGACTGGCTCTCACACAGCCCTGGGAAGGTAGTGGTGCAATAGGCACCCCAGTCCTTGACTTCCACATCTGCATCAGCTACAACATCTGTATCAGCTTTAACATCTGGATGAGCGTCAACATCTGTATCAGCTTCAACATATGTATCAGCTTTATCATCTGTATCAGCTTTAAAATCTGTATCAGCTTGAGGAGAGACAGACACACACAAACAAAGACAACCGTGTCAGTGACATCATCCATCCCCCATCCCAGCAATATAAACCAGCCTCTCAGTGACATCATCCACCCCCCATCCCAGCAATATAAACCAGCCTGTCAGTGACATCATCCACCCCCATCCCAGCAATATAAACCAGCCTCTCAGTGACATCCATCCACCCCCATCCCAGCAATATAAACCAGCCTGTCAGTGACATCATCCACCCCCCATCCCAGCAATATAAACCAGCCTGTCAGTGACATCATCCATCCCCATCCCAGCAATGTAAACCAGCCTGTCAGTGACATCATCCACCCCATCCCAGCAATATCAACCAGCATGTCAGTGACATCATCCATCCTCCATCCCAGCAATATAAACCAGCCTGTCAGTGACATCATCCACCCCCCATCCCAGCAATGTAAACCAGCCTGTCCGTGACATCATCCATCCCCCATCCCAGCAATATAAACCAGCCTGTCAGTGACATCATCCACCCCCCATCCCAGCAATATAATCTGTGTGTGTGTCTGTGTGTGTTTATGTGTGTGTGTCTGTGTGTGTGTATCTGTGTCTATCTGTCTGTGTGTGTGTCTGTGTGTGTGTGTGTGTCTATCTGTCTGTGTTTGTCTGTGTGTGTGTGCGTGTGTGTCTGTGTGTCTATCTGTCTGTGTGTGTCTGTGTGTGTGTCTGTGTCTATCTGTCTGTGTGTGTCTGTGTCTGTGTCTGTGTGTGTGTGTGTTTCTGTGTGTCGGTGTCTATGTGTCTGTGTATGTCTGTGTGTGCGTGTGTGTCTGTGTGTGTGTCTCTGTGTCTTTGTGTGTGCCTGTGTGTGTGTCTCTGTGTATCTCTGTGTCTGTTTGTCTGTGTGTGTCTCTGTTTCTCAGTGTGTGTGTCTCTGTGTCTGTGTTTCTCAGTCTGTGTGTCTCTTTGTCTCAGTCTCTGTAACAATAAAGTTAGACCTTGCTCTGTCTGTGTCTGTGTGTGTGTGTGTCCGTGTCTGTGTCTGTGTGTCTGTGTGTGTCTGTGTGTATGTCTGTGTCTGTGTGTGTGTCCGTATCTGTGTCTGTGTGTGTGTCTGTGTGTGTCTGTGTCTTTGTGTCTCTGTGTCTCTGTCTCTGTCTCTGTGTGTGTGTGTCTCTGTATCTCTCTGTCTATGTGTCTGTGTGTGTCTGTGTGTGTGTGTGTGTGTGTGTGTGTGTGTGTGTCAGTGTATATGAATACAATCAGACCCTGCCCCGTGATAATCTTACCAAAAGAGGAGATCAGCTCAGCACTGCAGAGCAGCACCAGGAGAAAAAGACTCTTCATTTTGGTCAAACAGATCCGAAATCAATAGACACAGAATATTGATGGGCTGCAATAAAACACGGATACGAACAGGTCAGACTGTACCAGAAACACAGCAGCGTGCACGTGCATCAGAACAGCCCATTGCTGCTGTAGTTTTAAATTGCTGTGCGTATGAAACCAAACCACTGGAACTGAAAATCTTATCACAATAGACAGCTTAGCGATGGTCTAATTGAACTGGAGACTTTAATAAGGATCAAATGCAATTCATTTAAAATAGTTAGGGCGTCTGATTTTCAGGTGACATTTTTTTCCAAATTCGGGTGAATTATTTTTTTTAAAAATCGGGTAGAATTATTTTAATGAAAAAAAATCATGTGAAATTGGGTGGATTTTATTTTTAATACATATTATAAAGAAAGCATAAATATTTGGGTAGAAATCGGGTTTTAATTAGAAATAAATAAACAAATGTTTAAGCAGAAAGAGTTGACAACAAAGTTGTCATTGACAGTTTAAATCCCTAATGTATGTATTTTTCCACACACTGGGGTATGAAAACTTTTGATGTCCCCCCCCTCTCTCTCTCTCACACACACACACACACACACACACACACACACACACACACACACACATACTGTATATGGAGGCATTTCTCCATACCAATCCAGTTTTATTTTGCAGTGGAGTTGCAATTAGAATTGCACACAGAACATACAGGAAAACTAAACAACTTTACTCCACTTTCTCTTCACAAAGAGAAACGATAGACTGTTACATCTAAATGCTCTTGGCTTAAACACACAAGAGCATGAACACACAAAAGTAAAAACCTTAAAGCTATATTGCTATAATTTTAAATATTACACTAAGAAGCCACATTTTTTCACATGTGTTTATTCATATACAGTATGTGCCAATTCAGGTAGCTTTCGGGTTTAACCTGAATGCAGAAAAAAGCATTTGGGGGGAGACGTCGGGTTAAATCGGATAATACCTGAAAATCAATTTTCACACCCAGAGGTGTTTTCATGCAGGTGGGTAGATAAATGATATCAATGCCAAATCTTAATGCGCATCCTACTGCATATACATGAAATATATTTAATTATAAAATAATCACTATTTCAGTTAATTTACATGATTTTCCCAATTGGCGACCAGTCTTTCTGCTAAACGCTGACTATAACATCGATAAAGGGCCATTGTTCATTGTAGAACAACGAGAAGCAGATACCTAGTTTTTTATAAGTGAGTTAATTCAGTACACAATGCTACCAAAACAATTGCAACAAATCTTAACTTAGATCTACCGGGGTCATTTCTAAGCCCTCATGTTTTGCTGCATGAAAGTTGCACACATTATGGTAAAGGAGAATTCGATTTTTTATTAATGGTCATTTTTTTTAGAAGCTGTTATTGAAAGAAAAGTATGCGATAAACTTCAGTGCTACACTTCTGATTAGCTTTGAGAGATTTCCTTAAAGAAACTACAGCTCTGGCCAAAAGTTTTGCATCACCTAGAATTTTAGGATTGAGACATCTTTGGTTATTTTTCTTTTACACTATATGAACACAATGTATTTATTTAACATCATGTGATCAAATAAACTACAAAATGATATCACAAAGAAAAAAAGTCTACCGAAAGCCATAATAGTACTGCAGTAGTATTTCATGTTAGATTTCCAAATGCCAGATTGTTCTATTTTCAGTTGTTCTGTTAAGTATATGCAAAACTACAAAGCGGTGTGTAATTCAATGTGTTAAGAAGGCAACATTATTCAGCAGGTTGCATTCGACTTTATGAAGCAAAATTAGTTAATTCTATAGGCTGATGATGCAAAACTTTTGAGCAGAGCTGTACTCTGATATTGATAGGAAAAGCAATGATCGCTACTCAAAAGTTATTGAATTCTGTAAAAGAAAATGCATTTCAGAGCCGTGTAGCGAATGGAAACGTGTGTAAGATTTCCCGAGCGGTTTTGTTCACTACAACGGCTTAGAGAGGTGAAGTAAAGGACTCTTACCTGACAGGAGAAGTCCAGTGTCCAGCTGTCTGGTTCTCCTTCCCAGCTCCTCGACCATTTATATCCTAAATAATGAGGAACTCTGAAACCACCCCCTAACCTCAGCCTAGAGCATTGACCAAAGAAGGCAATGTTCTCTCTGACACGACACGCCCTGTTAAACAAGCTACATTACCGTACAGAAATCCTCGACAAGTTTAATCAGAATTAATAGTTTGAACAGCAATTAACTCGCCATGGATAAGGGCGTCTGCTAAGAAATAAATAATAATAAAAATAATTACTATAAAACACTTTACAAGGTTTGTAGTAATAACATTTTTTTCCTTATTTGAGTACAGAAAAACCTGCCAAATTCAGTCTCTCTACATAGCGGTGTCAGAGAATTTATGTTCCCCTTGTGCATATTTCTACCCCTATATTTCTTTTTTCCATATAAGTCTACAGCTATGGCAAAAGGTATATATATATATATAATTCTGATGTTTTATTTAACAGCATGGAATCAAAGAAAGATTGCATCAGCTTGTACTTGCACTGAACTGCTCCATACCTCGCTGTATTCTACTACTGCTCTTAATTATATCTACTTCATGAATTGGGTAGCTGATTTTACTCTTATAGGTAACTGTGCTCATGTTTTTTGTAATTGCTCTTATTTGAAATCGTTCTCATCCATTCATCGTACTCACTGCGTGCTCTTACTGGACTTTACTCATATAAGCAAACCTTTTCAATATAAGTTTAACTGCTCTCAGACGAACTTGTAATTATTTACTGTGTGCTTTAGTTTGATCTTATTTGAATGTGATCTTATCTGATTTTACTGGACTTTATAACTGCTCTGATCTGTAAGGTGATATTCTGTAATGTGATATTTTATAATGGGATCATTTGTAAAGTGATACTTTGTACTGTGATATTTTGTAACAATTGTAAGTCGCCCTGGATAAGGGCATATGCTAATAATAATAATAATAATAATAATAATAATAATAATAATAATAATAATAATAATAATAATATATTTACACATTTACCAGGGGAGACACTCAGGTTCCTCTTTTTACATTGAGTTTTTGACTGTATGAATGTATCTGTTTCTGTTGAGAATTTTTGCTGATCATCTTCACGTGAGTGAAATAACTGTTCAGCAGCATTGCACAGACATATCAGAAGCCAGCGATCTTCAGCAATAGACCACTTCTGTGTTTCACTGCCAGGGGGAGATTTGTATCTGGGGCTTGGGGGCGCGTTTCAAAACTGAACCCATGTCAAGATATCACTCCGAGGAACGCGGTGAGTTATCAGGACTAACACGTTTTTGACTGTATGAATGTACCTGTTTCTGTTGAGAAAGTTTGCTGATCGTCTTCACTTGAGATCCTTTAAGACCCGACTTGTCAAAGTTCTGAGATCAATCAGCTGCTCGGAACCGGATGAGTGCTGACGGGCTGAACCATCTCATCTCACTCGTAAAACACGTTCTTAACTTCTATGAACTTGCCCTGTCACTCTGTATGACACATTCATATAGACAGAGGGATGGAAATAAGACTCCTATTGCACAGCAGTGTCACCCAGTCCAGGTTTTACTACCAGCTTGATCAGCCCCCAGTGTGTCTAGGTAACAAGCTCAGGTGTGTCTTATTATTAAACTCCCAGTGAAACCAGGACCGGATCACACTGCTGTGCAGCGGGGAGTCTTATTTCCATATATATATATATATATATATATATGATTTCCATTACATGAGAGTAGATGTTAAAACTTCATGCTGATTTGAACTTGGCTATCGCCAAGATAAGCACCAACTAAGACTTAGCTTTACAGTAAACTCATGTGATCCATCTGTGTCTCCATCCATTTACGTTTCCTTCCATATGATGATGTAGATATCCTTCTGTCTGGTGTTGATGGCTGAAGTGTAATGCTGGCTCCAGGGATCAGCTTATTTTACCTCCCTAGCGCATCAGCACACACAACGGCTGCGATGCTGGCTCCGGGGATCAACCACAGTGCGGTCTCCCCAGCGCATCAGCATGACAACCGTCTGGATTGAGCTAAGTAGGGTACATCTCTGGGGTCTTCAAGTGGGCACCTTCCATCCTTGGTGTTTCGTCGACTAGCCCATGACACCTCAAGAGGTCTCGACGGTGATGCTGGCGTTCCAGTATCACCCCTCTCCGTCCCCCACTCAGCTCAGCCCAGCTTACTTACCCATACATCAGCGTTATATATATATACTGTATATAGATAGACTAATTACTCTTGTGCTTTGATCCATCAAACACATGTAATTCTATACAATAAGACTGACCATGGCAGCACAGTACATATCAGTACGTGTCGTAACCATTTAACTCAACGCACAGATGCAATCTCATGAAGCTTATCTTACACACACACGGGGCTCACATCGTTTCTACATTTAAACGGGTGCCGTGAAATATGGTGGTTTGGAGAAAAACAGTCAAGTTTAACAAGTAACAGTTTGGAGTGTGAGGTAACCGATCTGTATCTCATTTGTGTGTAAAATGATAAATGTGTATGCTATAGAGACGGGACTGGGTGCAGCAGCAGCAGCAGCAGCAGGGCTAGTGTGAGTTTCTAACCCTGCTCAAACTCCTGGCTCCTGATCATTTCAATATTAATAATAATAATACTAGACTTCATTGAGGGGAGCTCTGAACCCCAGGACTGGGTGCAGCAGCAGCAGCAGCAGCAGGGCTAGTGTGAGTTTCTAACCCTGCTCAAACTCCTGGCTCCTGATCATTTCAATATTAATAATAATAATACTAGACTTCATTGAGGGGAGCTCTGAACCCCAGGACTGGGTGCAGCAGCAGCAGCAGGGCTAGTGTGAGTTTCTAACCCTGCTCAAACGCCTGGTTCCTGATCATTGCAATATTAATAATAATAATAATAATAATAATAATAATAATAATAATAATAATAATAATAATAATAATAATAGACTTCATTGAGGGGAGCTCTGAACCCCAGGACTGGGTGCAGCAGCAGCAGCAGGGCTAGTGTGTGTTTCTAACCCTGCTCAAACTCCTGGCTCCTGATCATTTCAATATTAATAATAATAATAATAATAATACTAGACTTCATTGAGGGGAGCTCTGAACCCCAGGACTGGGTGCAGCAGCAGCAGCAGGGCTAGTGTGTGTTTCTAACCCTGCTCAAACTCCTGGCTCCTGATCATTTCAATATTAATAATAATAATAATAATAGACTTCATTGAGGGGAGCTCTGAACCCCAGGACAGGGTGCAGCAGCAGCAGCAGGGCTAGTGTGAGTTTCTAACCCTGCTCAAACTCCTGGCTCCTGATCATTTCAATATTAATAATAATAATAATACTAGACTTCATTGAGGGGAGCTCTGAACCCCAGGACTGGGTGCAGCAGCAGCAACAGCAGGGCTAGTGTGAGTTTGTAACCCTGCTCAAACTCCTGGCTCCTTATCATTTCAATATTAATAATAATAATACTGTCACCCATGTGACTTTTAAAATAACTCAATAACTATGGAATTGAATGGGGTGAGAAATTGTTTTATTGATGTGTCCGCGGGAGAGAGACTCTCTCCAATTGACGTGTTGAATTAGAACCGCGCTTGGCTGTTGTGTCCAGGTGCGTTATCACGTGTTAAGCATTATCTATATTTTCGCTTTTATCTTCTATGACCCCTGTTAAGAGCCTGGCTGCGTTCACGATCCGCAGACTTTGCTATGTCTGCGGAAAACCTGTTCAAATTCATCGTCTGCGTGAACTCAGCCGGAAAAGACGTCACCAGGTCACGCATCCACGGGCTTAAAAGTCTGCACAGCCGCGCAGCTTCTCAAGAGGTACTGCGCTGGAGCATCCGCGGCTCAAAACAACAGACGAGCGTTGGCTGACGAAGTGTGTTGGCAAGCAGATACAATCCTCACTCCATGTGCTAGTCAGGGGCTGTGAATCGCCTTCCAGTCATGTCATTAATTATCTTATGAATGATTTGTAATACAAATTAAAATGATTTGACTCTTTTTCCACAGAGTTATTATACTTTTCAAATATTCAGATAGTTATTCTAAAGGTTTAAACATGTAAAAAAAATGCTAAACGGTTGAAATGAACCTAAAACCGCTCTGTTATTTTCAGCAGGTGTAATTGGTTATTGATGAAAGGCTATCAGGGACAGGGAATAACCTACTTTGAATTAAGGAGAATAAATCAGCTTTAATAACAGGTAGTTGAAATGAGATATGTGACCATATTTGAACTATTTTTGTCCCAGATCAAAATACAGTACTGTCTAACAACTGTCTAATATAAACATACGTTTATATTATCTCTTTATAGCAGGGACTGTTTCTACTATACATTTTCTGATCATGCTGTGAATTATGAAGCTGGTGGAGCACAAAGGGATCTTCGATTGCATTCACTTCTTCTGCGATTAGAATTTCTCTCAACACCACCTCCATTTCGGTTCTGCTCAGAACTGTTGTTCATCTACCAAAGCTGTCCACGCTCCGTCTGCGCAGACCGTGACGTTACGCGCAGAATCCCGTCTGCAATCTAGCCGGCAAAAAAGTGTCGTGAACAGCACCCCCTGTTTGAACACTGATTATATAGAATGGGAATAGGTGTTGCAGTGATTTTTCGAGGATTAATGGGGAGAATAAAATGGACAGGTGACGGAGAACGAGAGAGCGGTAGAATGGAAATGAAGTTGGTGCGTAGGTGGGGAAGAAGGGGTCGGACGGAACAGAAAATAGAGATTGAAACAGCAAAAGAACAGCGGACAAGCAACACAGAGAGCAGGCAGGTGCAGTGGCTGAGAGTTAATGCATGATTGTCTTTTGTTTGTAAGCAACGCTGACAGTTTCGGCCGTGTGTGTGTCGATAGCGAAGGAACGGGATGGGACAGATTGAGCAGCGGGGGTAAAAGACACCTGGCTGCAGGGAACAAGCTGGCTATTGCTAAAAGATTAACAGCATATAAAGAAGCAGGTTTGGAGACATAAACGCAATACAGCCTGATTGCGCTGCAGGTAGAATTGAGCTGGGAAGAGTTCACTAAGGCAGCGAGGCTGGGGCGCTGTTTTTATTGCAGCTGAACTGGTTTTCCTTGATTATTAAATTATTATACTCTGTTTATTTTGGATTTTTTTTTTGTTTGTTTGTTTTATTTGCTGAGACGCATTACCATCAGGGAAGCAATGAAGATTGTTTGATTATTCACTATTTTGTTGCCTGGGGCGCCCTCTGGTGTTCTCAGCGTCTCGGCGACATTTCACTTGGATATTTGTTTGCAGGGTTTGTTCTTGCACAGCGGGACTTGGATTTTTTTTTTAAGTTTTGCCTTGGATTACCTGTTTGACTGCCTGCTGCAACTGCACCGCACCCCACAGAATATAAAAGGAACACGTTTACTGGAGACAGAGGTTTCTGATTCCACGGCGAGACGTGGCTTGGATGCGCTGACTCTCCAGTAGTGAGATAAGTGCGTTCGTATACTGGGACACCCAGCCACGGATCGTGGTGTACAGTGGCTCCCTGCCCATAGAGGCGGTCACTTTTTCAAGCTGTACCAGAGCTTGAACTGTGGAGATATTCATTCTCTCTCTCTCTCTCTCTCTCTCTCTCTCTCTCTCTCTCATCCTACTCCTTACCCAGTTCCCTATATTCTTTCCCCTTCTTGCTCTCTTTCCTTCCTTCCTCCGTATCTTCTCTCCCAGGACGACGGCAGTGGCAATCGAGGCTTTGGGACAAGGCGATTAGCAGCGCAGCAAAAGCCAATCCAGACGAGACGGTGCACTTTCTTGCTCGTGGAGGGACTCCGGACTATGGTGCCTGTTGTCTGGCCCATCTTCGATACCAGCTTTTGCGTGACTTCCGGTTCCATTATGTGGTCCAGTGGTTAAAGAAAAGGGCTTGTAACCAGGACGTCCCCGGATCAAATCCCACCTCAGCCACTGACTCATTGTGTGACCCTGAGCAAGTCACTTCACCTCCTTGTGCTCCGTCTTTCGGGTGAGACGTAGTTGTAAGTGACTCTGCAGCTGATGCATAGTTCACACGCCCTAGTCTCTGTAAGTTACATTGGATAAAGGCGTCTGCTAAATAAACAAATAATTGTGGGGTTGCTTGTAGCTGGATTTAACATATTTTTTAGAATATTTTAATACCTACCTTTTTTCTACTGCAATTAAAAGTTATTCATCTTCCTACTTGCCTGTTGTGTGCCTCCTTGTTGTGCATCTGATGTTTGGACCCCCGGATTGAAACAAACCTGTGTAGAGAAAAGAAAGTGGTTGGAATTAGCTGGTACTTACCTGAGTGCGAAGTCTTCTGTGTAGTACCACTAGGGGGGAGTATTTCCCAGCGAGTCCTGGTGCTCACTAACAAACCACCAGGTGTCGTAGTCCAGGAAGGAGATCGCTAAAGGTGACAGTTACTGGTCAATACTAGACATCATTTGAGGGGAGTTCTGAACCCCAGGACTGGGTGCAGCAGCAGCAGCAGGGCTAGTGTGAGTTTCTAACCCTGCTCAAACTTCTGGCTCCTGATCATTTCAATATTAATAATAATACTAGACTTCCTTGAGGGGAGCTCTGAACCCCAGGACTGGGTGCAGCAGCAGCAGCAGCAGGGCTAGTGTGAGTTTCTAACCCTGCTCAAACTCCTGGCTCCTGATCATTTCAATATTAATAATAATAATGCTAGACTTCATTGAGGGAAGCTCTGAACCCCAGGACTGGGTGCAGCAGCAGCAGGGCTAGTGTGAGTTTCTAACCCTGCTCAAACTCCTGGCTCCTGATCAATAATAACTGGACTGGACTCGAATGACATTGTAACTGCAGTTTAATATCACTGGACTGGAATTGCATTGCAACTGCAGTTCAATATCACTGGATTGGAATTACATTGCAGGGCTGGTAATAAGACTCCTATTGCACAGCAGTGTCACCCAGTCCAGGTTTTACGACCAGCTTGATCAGCCCCAGTGTGTCTAGGTAACAAGCTCAGGTGTATCTGATTATTAAACTCCAAGTGAAACCAGGAATGGATCACACTGCTGTGCTATCAGTGACATCCATCCAACCCCCATCCCAGAAATATAAACCAGCCTATCAGTGACATCATCCATCCCCCATCCCAGCAATATAAACCAGCCTGTCAGTGACATCATCCACCCCCCATCCCAGCAATATAAACCAGCCTGTCAGTGAC
The DNA here is from genome assembly GCF_902713425.1 of Acipenser ruthenus. NCBI lineage: Eukaryota > Metazoa > Chordata > Actinopteri > Acipenseriformes > Acipenseridae > Acipenser > Acipenser ruthenus. Next base: position 410,989 of record NW_026708779.1, read on the forward strand.
ATCATCCATCCTCCATCCCAGCAATATAAACCAGCCTGTCAGTGACATCATCCACCCTCCATCCCAGCAATATAAACCAGCCTGTCAGTGACATCATCCATCCCCCATCCCAGCAATATAAACCAGCCTGTCAGTGACATCATCCACCCACATCCCAGCAATATAAACCAGCCTGTCAGTGACATCATCCACCCCCCATTCCAGCAATATAAACCAGCCTGTCAGTGACATCATCCACCCCCCCATTCCAACAATATAAACCAGCCTGTCAGTGACATCATCCACCCCTCATTCCAACAATATAAATTGCCATACTATGTCAATGAAACAACTCATGTCTATGAATGTGTGCGTACCTCTATACTGTAAGAGAAAGTGTACCTTCCTTCTGAACAAGTGTGTTTACTGATGTGTGTGTGTGCGTGCGTGTCTGTGCATCTGTGTCTGTGTCTCTGTGTTTCTGTGTGTGTCTCTGTCTGTCTGTTTGTCTCTGTGTCTCTCTGTCTTTGTATATTATATAGAGAGAGTGGTGGTAATCAGACTCCTATTGCACAGCAGTGTCACCCAGTCCAGGTTTTACTACCAGCTTGATCAGCCCCCAGTGTGTCTAGGTAACAAGCTCAGGTGTGTCTTATTATTAAACTCCCAGTGAAAACCAGGAATGGATCACACTGCTACAGTATGCAAAGGGAGTCATAGGTACATGCCTGGAATCAATAATGATCTTGCTAATTATGTTTGCCTAGTTTTCAAAACTGATGACATCATTCAAAGCGGGCTGCGAACAACAAACCCATTAAAGGGTTAAACATTGTTCTTTATCTCTATAACTACAGGACTCTGTGGGTGTTCATGGTGCCTCACGTCATATCACTGTGTGTTTAAATAATACAAAACTACCCTAGCACTGTTTAATTAAAGACATTGGATATAAGGTAACGTCAAAAAAAAAAGAAAATAAATGCAGACACACACATCCGTTTCTTTTTCAATGCTGATCAAACTCTGTTTTATTATTGCATTAAAAAGCAAAGCGCATGCAGGATTTTACACAATGTAAAGAATGTTCAACATTTTTTTCACACAGTAACTGATGGTTTTAAGAAAAATACAACATTGATATTATGTATAATATTGTATTCGACATATCTTCGCAAAATGCCTCCAGTGGCTTGAAATAGACCAGTGATGATGTTAATAATAAAGCTAATAAGAGGTGAGAGAATGGATCTTAAAGATGGTCAGCGCTCCTTTAAAGGGAGGGGCCAGTGATGGAGCTAATAAGAGGCGAGAGAATGCGTTTTATAGATGGTCAGTGTTCCTTCAATAATGTGAATTAAAATATCGATTCATTTCTACAATGTGATTTGAAGCCTTGTCTTTATGCTTGGGAGCCCCTCTTCTCAATTGCATTTGATCACAAGAATGCCTTAAAGCAACGATAAAGAGAAAGGATCTGAAAATATCGTGTGTGTGTTTTTAAACCTTGAATAACCTCGAATCTTCATCTTCAAAGCTAAGCGCTTTGTTTCACTGCCCCCTGTCGGTGGCTGTGCGGTACTGTCGTTACTTTGTATAGAACTAAAATTTTAAGCAGTATGGGAGGGAATACCAAAAACACATCACACACACACACACAAAAATGTAAAACAGAAAGCGTTCACACAATGATATTTCAAGCTACTTTCTCTTTTTTTATCAAGATTCCTTGTTTTTATACCATACTTTAGAGTGACGGACCGGTGGTTCCAATAAAGTCTGACGTAGGAGGGAGCTCCGTTTTATACAACTGCCAAGCGTAGCGTGGAGGAACCTGGAAGAGTCTTCATGCCTTAGCGCCTCCCCTTACAAATAAAGGGGCGCGGTTCACAGCACGGACGATTGCACCACTTTCCGGTCGCTGAAAAGAAAAGAGAACATTGCATGCGCGCGTGAGGTGGAGATACACACGGCGAGCGCACCCCCGAAGTTTATTTATCACGAACACGGCTTTGTTCATCAATAACACAGCGACAATCCCACTACATGTCATGGAATTCGTAATAACGGTGAAGTAAACGAGGTTGTGGGTGTGTTCGTGCGCCTTTGTGGAAACTGCTGGGTCGCGCAACGCCAGGCAACCAATTGACCAGGAAGGTCATCTTCACGTCACCTTGCAGTATCGTGCACTGTTGGTGCGAAATAAGTTCTCCCTTGCCAAATTGTGTCGCCAGCAGAATTGTGTCTCATTGTGTTGATTTGATATTTTAATTGCGTTGAGTTCTTTTTTTTTTTGGATCTCAAAGAACATTGTACCGCTAATTTTAGCTTAATAGAATACTGTCTACATTTACTTTTCTGTGTGTGTGTGTGTGTAATCACGTGCTCACACTTAAAAAATACAGCTTTATTATATATATATATATATATATATATATATATATATATATATAACAACATTTAAAACTCCTTCCAATTAGGGCTCTGGACTCTTGACTGGAGGGTTGTGGGTTCAATCCCAGGTGGGGGGACATTGCTGCTGTACCCTTGAGCAAGATACTTTACCTATCATTATTATTATTATTATTATTAGTTTATTTAGCAGACGCCTTTATCCAAGGCGACTTACAGAGACTAGGGTGTGTGAACTATGCATCAGCTGCAGAGTCACTTACAACTACGTCTCACCCGAAAGACGGAGCACAAGGAGGTGAAGTGACTCGCTCAGGGTCACACAATGAGTCAGTGGCTGAGGTGGGATTTGAACCGGGGACTTTCTGGTTATAAGCCCTTTTCTTTAACCACTGGACCACACAGCCTCCTAAATTGCTCCAGTAAAACCCAACTGTATAAATGGGGAATTGTATGTCAAAATAATGCGATATCTTGTAACAATTGTAAGCCACCCTGGATAAGGGCATCTGATAAATAATAATAATAATAATAATAATAATAATAATAATAATAATAATAATAATAATAATTCCTCACCTCCCCAGTTAAGTACCACACATGAACCGCCACAGCTTCTTGGACAACCGTAATACCAGTTCTGGTATCTCCAGCAGGAGCCGTCAGTCCACTGAAACCCCTGAGAAACAAGACAGAGAAACAGTCTTACTCAAAGAGTGCAGCCAGTGCTGTCCTCCGTCTCTCCCAGCCTCCTCAACATCCCCCTGTTTAGGCTTGTAGATTTCTGGATCCGCCCCTCCTGGTCTGCACTGGACTCTCCTCACCTCAGCACCTCGTCACTGGATCCTCAGCTGATGCGCTCTCCTTGCACTATTGCACTGCTAACCTGTCACTGTAGATCTAACTCGCTGTGATCCTAACTTGTAGCCTCCTGGTTCATATTGTATTCTAGCAGTGTTATTATTATCTGCACTGTCTGTAAACCGCACTGTTTTTAAATATGAATCTTGCATTGTAACCCTGTCTGTGCTGCTCTGTGACTCCTGTGTGAGTCGCCTGGGATAAAATAAATACAAATAAAAACACTGTACCAGTGGCTAGCACTATCGAGTGCAGTGCTTTTGCAGATCACTAGATGGTGCTGTTTCTTCTATAGAGACCCTGCCTGGGTTACATACTGTACTGCATGTCAACGGCAGCGCAGCAAGACCTGAAGAGCAGCTCCAGAACTCATTAGTCGTCTTTCACACAGATATAGCAATTTAACAGTTAGCAATTTAACACAGTGTCACACAGACTGACAGAGAGAGACACACAGACAGAGAGAGAGAGATACACAGACAGAAAGAGACACACAGACAGAGAGAAACACACAGACAGACACACAGGCAAACTGAGTCAAAGAGAGACAGACAGACAGACAGACGCAGACAGACAGATAGAGAGGTAGTTTATTCTCACCCTGCATGTCATTTGGCCTCCTATCCACGTTGTAAGCGCATGGTTGCACTGAACACTCAAGCAGGTGAGGGCATGGTTAATGCAATGATTGTTAACAGAAGCCAGGTGGCCACAGTGACTATGCTGACAGTGGATCTGAGGAGAGAAGAGAAGCAACAGGAGCTTCAATATCGGTTTCTGTGTGTGTGTGTGTGTGTGTGTGTCTGTGTGTGTCTGTGTCTGTGTGTGTGTGTGTGTGTGTATCTATGCGGATCTATGTGTCTCTGTGTGTGTCTCTATGTCTCTGTGTATCTGTGTGTGTGGGTGTGTGTGTGTGTGGGTATGTGTACAAGCCTTGAGCAGGAGTTTCAATATCGATGTTATACATTCGAAAACTGAACAAAACTCTACCAGAAGCCATAAAAGTAGTGCAGTAGTATCTTATGTTAGATTTTGAAAGGTAACATTATTCAACAGGTTTCATTGAACTTTACTAAGCAGAATGAGTTAATTCTATAGAGTGATGATGATTCTAATCTTTTGGCCATTGCTGTATATAAACTACTATTTGTTCAGAATTTTCACACAAGGGCATATTACACAAAGGGCAATGGGTACGTTTCACGGAAATTGTGCATCTGAAACACTGCAGCCTAAAGTATAGCACACGCGGATGAGACGTCAAACAAACGAGCTCCTATTGGAAGTGATTCTGCAGCAGCCACTGACTCCCTGTGTGTGTGTGACCCTGAGCAAGTCACTGAACCTCCTTGTGCTCCGTCCTTCGGATGAGACGTCAAACAAACGAGCTCCTATTGGAAGTGACTAATTAATATTACTACTACTACTACTTCTACTTCTACTTCTACTAATAATAATAATAATAATAATAATAATAATAATAATAATAATAATAATGCATTGGTACCTCAGCACAAGAGAAGCTAACGGCATGTCTGTGGAATGTGTATCTATGGCATCCATCAGAGTAAGACTGAGTCTCACACAGCCCTGGGAAGGTAGCGTTGCAGTAGGCACCCCAGTCCTTGACTTCCACATCTGCTGCACAATCTGCATTTGGTGTACAATCTGCATGCTCTGCAGAATCTGCATCTGCTGCACAATCTGCATGCTCTGCAGAATCTGCATGCGCTGCACAATCCGCATCCGCTGCACAATCTGCATGCGCTGAACAATCTGCATGCACTGCAGAATCTGCATGCACTGCACAATTTGCATGCGCTGCAGAATCTGCATCCGCTGCACAATTTGCATGCGCTGCAGAATCTGCATGCACTTCCACATTTGCAGGAACAGCTGGAGGAGAGACAGAGAGACACACACAAAGACAAGGCTGTCAGTGACATCATCCACCCCCCATCCCAGCAATATAACCCAGCCTGTCAGTGACATCATCCACCCCCCATCCCAGCAATATAACCCAGCCTGTCAGTGACATCATCCATCCCCCATCCCAGCAATATAAACCAGCCTGTCAGTGACATCATCCACCCCCCATCCCAGCAATATAACCCAGCCTGTCAGTGACATCATCCACCCCCATCCCAGCAATATAAACCAGCCTGTCAGTGACATCATCCATCCCCCATCCTAGCAATATAAACTGCCATACTATGTCAATGAAACAACTGATGTATATGAATGTGCGTGTCCCTCTATACTGTAAGAGAAAGTGTACCTTACTACTAAACGAGTGTGTTTACTGATGTGTGTGTGTCTGTGTGTGTGTGTGTTTATGTGTATCGGTGTCTATGTGTGTGTGTATGTGTCTGTGTGTGTGTGTGTCGCTGTCTATATGTGTGTGTGTCTGTATGTGAGTGTCTATGCCTGTGTCTCTTTGTGTGTGTGTGTCTGTGTCTGTGTGTCTCTGCATCTCTCTGTGTGTGTGTGAGACTCTGTGTCTTTATGTCTCCGTGTCTGTGTGTGTCTGTGTCTCTCTGTCTCTCTGTCTCTGCTTCTGTGTGTGTGTGTGTGTCTCTCTATATCTCTGTCTATGTGTCTGTGTGTGTGTGTGTGTGTGTGTGTCTCTATATCTCTCTGTCTATGTGTCTGTGTGTGTGTGTGTGTGTGTGTGTGTGTGTGTGTGTGTGTGTGTCAGTGTATATGAATAAAATCAGACCCTGCCCCGTGATAATCTTACCAAAAGAGGAGATCAGCTCAGCACTGCAGAGCAGCACCAGGAGAAAAAGACTCTTCATCTTGGTCAAACAGATCCGGAATCAATAGACACAGAATATTGATGGGCTGCAATAAAACACGGATACGAACAGGTCAGACTGCATCAGAAACACAACAGCGTGCCCGTGCATCAGAACAGCCCATTGCTGCTGTAGTTTTAAATTGCTGTGCGTATGAAACCAAACCCACTGGAACTGGAAATCTTATCACAATAGACAGCTTAGCGATGGTCTAAATGAATTGGAGACTTTAATTGGGGACAAATGCAATTCATTTCAAACAGTGAGAGAAAAGGAACACGGAGCCACACGCGGTCAAACGCAGGAGACTTTTTAGAAGTTTTTTAAGACTTCTGATTAAAGCACAAAGGAGAATTCGATTTTTTATTAATGGTCATTTTTTTTAGCAGCTGTTAGTGAATGAAATGTATGCTGATAAACTTCAGTGCTACAATTCTGGTTAGCTTTGAGAGATTGCTTGAGGAAACTACAGCTCTGGCCAAAAGTTTTGCATCACCTAGAATTTTAAGATTGAGACATCTTTGGTTATTTTTCTTTTAAACTATATGAACACAATGTATTTATTTAACATCATGTGATCAAATAAACTACAAAATGACATCACAAAGAAAAAAAGTCTAAGGGAAACCATAATAGTACTACAGTAGTATTTCATGTTAGATTTCCAAATGCCAGATTGTTCTATTTTCAGTTGTTCTGTTAAGTATATGCAAAACTACAAAGCGGTGTGTAATTCAATGTGTTAAGAAGGCAACATTATTCAGCAGGTTGCATTCGACTTTATGAATCAGAATGAGTTCATTCTATAGGGTGATGATGCAAAACTTTTAAGCAGAGCTGTAGGCTGATATTGATAGGAAAAGCAACGATCGCTACTCAAAAGTTATTGAATTCTGTAAAAGAAAACGCATTTCAGAGCCGTGTAGCGAATGGAAACGTGTGTACGATTTCCCGAGCGGTTTTGTTCACTAGGACGGCTTAGAGAGGTGAAGTAAAGGATTCTTACCTGACAGGAGAAGTCCAGTGTCCAGCTGTCTGGTTCTCCCTCCCAGCTCCTCGACCCCTTTATATCCTAAATAATGAGGAACTCTCAAACTGCCCCTGCCAACCCCTACCCGCCCCTACCCGCCCCTACCCGCCCCTACCCGCCCTATCTGCCCCTCTGCCAAGAGCCACGACCAAAGAAGTAAATGTTCTCTGTGACACGACACGCCCTGTTAATCACGCCACATTATCGTACAGAAATCCTCGACAAGTTTAATCATAATTAATAGTTTGAACATTACTATAAAACACTTTACAGGGTTTGTAGTAAGAACATTTTTTTTTCTTATTTGACTACAGTAAAACCTGCCTAATTCAGTTTCTCTACATAGCGGTGTCAGATAATTTATATTCTCCTTGTGAATATTTGTTTTTTTTTTCAGCTATGGCAAAAAAGTTTTGCATCACCTAGAATTTTAGGATTGAATATATATGTGTGTGTGTGTGTGTGTGTGTGTGTGTGTGTGTGTGTGTGTGTGAACATAATTTAGATGTGTTATTCAACATCATGGAATCAAAAAAACTACAAAATGATATCCCTCTGCTCCCCTGCTTCCAGAGCCCGCTCCTTCTCCACCCTCGTCCCCTCAGTGTTGGAACGACCAACCCACGGATATCAGGACTGCTCAGTCCCAGACCACCCAGACAGCATCTGTAAACCTCACAGCTCTCCACTATACTGGAGTATATGCCACCCAACTGTACCAGTGCTTGCATCAGCTTGTACTTGCACTGAACTGCTCCACACCTCGCTGTATTCTGTTACTGCTCTTAATTATATCTACTTCATGAATCTGGTTCTTGATTTTACTCTTATAGGTAACTGTGCTCATGTTTTTTGTAATTGTTCTTATTTGAAATCGTTCTCATCCATTCATCGTACTCACTGCGTGCTCTTACTGGACTTTACTCATAGAAGCAAATCTGAATTTGATCTTATCTGCTAATGATTTTACTAGACTTTATAACCGCGCTGATCTGTAAGGTGGCAGCAGTGTGGAGTAGTGGCTAGGGCTCTGGACTCTTGACCGGAGGGTCGTGGGTTCAATCCCAGGTGGGGGACACTGCTGCTGTACCCTTGAGCAAGGTACTTTCCCTAGATTGCTTCAGTAAAAAACCAACTGTATAAATGGGTAATTGTATGTAAAAATAATGTGATATCTGTATAATGTGAAATAATGTATAATGTGATATCTTGTAACAATTGTAAGTAGCCCTGGATAAGGGCGTCTGCTAAGAAATAAATAATAATAAGGTGATATTCTGTAATGTGATATTTTATAATGGGATCATTTGTAAAGTGATACTTTGAACTGTGATATTTTTTAACAACTGTAAGTCAAATTATTATTATTATTATTATTAATAATAATAATAATAATAATAATAATAATAATAATAATAATAATAATAATAATAATAATAATAATAATAATATATTTACATATTTACCAGGGGAGACACTCAGGTTCCTCTTTTTACATTGAGTTTTTCACTGTATGAATGTATCTGTTTCTGTTGAGAATTTTTGCTGATCATCTTCACGTGAGTGAAATAACTGTTCAGCAGCATTGCACAGACATATCAGAAGCCAGCGATCTTCAGCAATAGACCACTTCTGTGTTTCACTGCCAGGGGGAGATTTGTATCTGGGGCTGGGGGGCACGTTTCAAAACTGACCCCATGTCGAGATGTCACTCCGAGGAACGCGATGAGTTATCAGGACTAACACGTTTTTCACCGTATGAATGTATCTGTATTCACTTGAGATCCTTTTAAGACCCGACTTGTCAAAGTTATTATTATTTGTTTATTTAGCAGACGCCTTTATCCAAGGCGACTTACAGAGACTAGGGTGTGTGAACTATGCATCAGCTGCAGAGTCACTTACAACTACGTCTCACCCGAAAGACGGAGCACAAGGAGGTTAAGTGACTTGCTCAGGGTCACACAATGAGTCAGTGGCTGAGGTGGGATTTGAACCGGGGACCTTCTGGTTACAAGTCCTTTTCTTTAACCACTGGACCACACAGCCTCCCAAAGTTCTGAGATCAATCAGCTGCTCGGAACCGGACGAGCGCAAACGGGCTGAACGGACTCCTCTCGTTCTTAACTCCTATGAACTTGCCCTGTCAATCTGTATGACACATTCATATAGACTGAGGGATGGTAACAAGACTCCTATTGCACAGCAGTGTCACCCACTCGAGGTTTTACTTCCAGCTTGATCAGCCCCAAGTGTGTCTTGGTAACAAGCTCAGGTGTGTCTTATTATTGAACTCCTAGTGAAACAGGATCGGATCAAACTGCTGTGCAACAGGGAGTATTATTTATTTATATATATATATATATATATATATATATATATATATATATATATATATATATATATATATATATATATATATATATATATATATATATATATATGATTTCCATTACATGAGAGTAGATGTTAAAACTTCATGCTGATCTGAACTTGGCTATTGCCAAGATAAGCACCAACTAAGACGTAGCTTTACAGTAAACTAATGTGATCCATCTGCGTCTCCATCCATTTACGTTTCCTTCCATATGATGATGTAGATATCCTTCTGCCTGGTGTTGATGGCTGAAGTGTAATGCTGGCTCCAGGGATCAGCTTATTTTGCCTCACTGGCGCATCAGCACACACAACAGCTGCGATGCTGGCTCCGGGGATCAACCACAGTGCGGTCTCCCCAGCGCATCAGCATGACAACCGTCTGGATTGAGCTGAGTAGGGTACATCTCTGGGGTCTTCAAGTGGGCACCTTCCATCCTTGGTGTTTCGTCGACTAACCCATGACACCTCAAGAGGGCTCGACAGTGATGCTGGCGTCCCAGTATCACCCCCCTCCGTCCCCCACTCAGCTCAGCCCAGCTTACTTACCCATACATCAGCGTTATATATATATATATATATATATATATACTGTATATAGATAGACTAATTACTCTTGTGCTTTGATCCATCAAACACATGTAATTCTATACAATGAGACTGACCATGGCAGCACAGTACATGTCGTCACCACTTAACTCAACGCACAGATGCAATCTCGTGAAGCTTATCTTACACACACACGGGGCTCACATCGTTTCTACATTTAAACGGTGGTTTGAAATATGGTGGTTTGGAGAAAAACAGTCAAGTTTAACAAGTAACAGTTTGGAGTGTGAGGTAACCGATCTGTATCTCATTTGTGTGTAAAACGATAAATGTGTACGCTATAGAGACGGGACTGGGTGCAGCAGCAGCAGCAGCAGCAGCAGGGCTAGTGTGAGTTTGTAACCCTGCTCAAACTCCTGGCTCCTGATCATTTCAATATTAATAATAATAATACTAGACTTCATTGAGGGGAGCTCTGAACCCCAGGACTGGGTGCAGCAGCAGCAGCAGCAGCAGGGCTAGTGTGAGTTTCTAACCCAGCTCAAACTCCTGGCTCCTGATCATTTCAATATTAATAATACTACTAATAGACTTCATTGAGGGGAGCTCTGAACCCCAGGACTGGGTGCAGCAGCAGCAGGGCTAGTGTGTGTTTCTAACCCTGCTCAAACTCCTGGCTCTTGATCATTTCAATATTAATAATGATAATACTAGACTTCATTGAGGGGAGCTCTGAACCCCAGGACTGGGTGCAGCAGCAGCAGCTGGGTTAGTGTGAGTTTCTAACCCTGCTTAAACTCCTGGCTCCTGATCATTTCAGTATTAATAATAATAATAATAATAATAATAATAGACTTCATTAAGGGGAGCTCTGAACCCCAGGACTGGGTGCAGCAGCAGGGCTAGTGTGAGTTTCTAACCCTGCTCAAACTCCTGGCTCCTGATCATTTCAGTATTAATAATAATAATAATACTAGACTTCATTGAGGGGAGCTCTGAATCCCAGGACTGGGGGCAGCAGTAGCAGCAGCAGCAGGTCTAGTGTGAGTTTCTAACCCTGCTAAAACTCCTGGCTCCTGATCAATATTAACTGGACTGGACTCGAATGACATTGTAACTGCAGTTTAATATCACTAGACTGGACTGGAATTACATTGTAACTGCAGTTTAATATCACTAGACTGGACTGGACTGGAATTACATTGTAACTGCAGTTTAATATCACTAGACTAGACTGGAATTACATTGTAACTGCAGTTTAATATCACTAGACTGGACTGGACTGGAATTACATTGTAACTGCAGTTTAATATCACTAGACTAGACTGGACTGGAATTACATTGTAACTGCAGTTTAATATCACTAGACTAGACTGGACTGGAATTACATTGTAACTGCAGTTTAATATCACTAGACTGGACTGGAATTACATTGTAACTGCAGTTTAATATCACTAGACTGGACTGGACTGGAATTACATTGTAACTGCAGTTTAATATCACTAGACTAGACTGGACTGGAATTACATTGTAACTGCAGTTTAATATCACTAGACTGGACTGGAATTACATTGTAACTGCAGTTTAATATCACTAGACTGGACTGGACTGGAATTACATTGTAACTGCAGTTTAATATCACTAGACTAGACTGGACTGGAATTACATTGTAACTGCAGTTTAATATCACTAGACTGGACTGGAATTACATTGTAACTGCAGTTTAATATCACTAGACTGGACTGGAATTACATTGTAACTGCAGTTTAATATCACTAGACTGGACTGGAATTACATTGCAACTGCAGTTTAATATCACTGGACTGGAATTACATTGCAGGGCTGGTAATAAGACTCCTATTGCACAGCAGTGTCACCCAGTCCAGGTTTTACGACCAGCTTGATCAGCCACAGTGTGTCTGATTATTAAACTCCAAGTGAAACCAGGAATGGATCACACTGCTGTGCTATCAGTGACATCCATCCAACCCCCATCCCAGAAATATAAACCAGCCTGTCAGTGACATCATCCACCCCCCATTCCAACAATATAAATTGCCATACTATGTCAATGAAACAACTCATGTCTATGAATGTGTGTGTACCTCTATACTGTAAGAGAAAGTGTTCCTTCCTTCTAAACAAGTGTGTTTACTGATGTGTGTGTGTGTGTGTGCATCTGTGTCTGTGTCTCTGTGTTTCTGTGTGTGTCTCTGTCTGTCTGTTTGTCTCTGTGTCTCTCTGTCTCTGTATATTATATAGAGAGAGTGGTGGTAATCAGACTCCTATTGCACAGCAGTGTCACCCAGTCCAGGTTTTACTACCAGCTTGATCAGCCACCAGTGTGTCTAGGTAACAAGCTCAGGTGTGTCTTATTATTAAACTCCCAGTGAAACCAGGAATGGATCACGCTGCTACAGTATGCAAAGGGAGTCATAGGTACATGCCTGGAATCAATAATGATCTTGCTAATTATGTTTGCCTAGTTTTCAAAACTGATGACATCATTCAAAGCGGGCTGCGAACAACAAACCCATTAAAGGGTTAAACATTGTTCTTTATCTCTATAACTACAGGACTCTGTGGGTGTTCATGGTGCCTGACGTCATATCACTGTGTGTTTAAATAATACAAAACTACCCTAGCACTGTTTAATTAAAGACATTGGATATAAGGTAACGTCAAAAAAATGAAAATAAATGCAGACACACACATCCGTTTATTTTTCAATGCTGATCAAACGCTGTTTTATTATTGCATTAAAAAGCAAAGCGCATGCAGGATTTTACACAATGTAAAGAATGTTCAACATTTTTTTCACACAGTAACTGATGGTTTTAAGAAAAATACAACATTGATATTATGTATAATATTGTATTCGACAGATCTTTGCAAATCGCCTCCAGTGGCTTGAAATAGACCAGTGATGATGTTAATAATAAAGCTAATAAGAGGTGAGAGAATGGATTTTAAAGATGGTCAGCGCTCCTTTAAAGGGAGGGTCCAGTGATGGAGCTAATAAGAGGCGAGAGAATGCGTTTTATAGATGGTCAGCGCTCATTCAATAATGTGAATTAAAATATCGATTCATTTCTACAATGTGATTTGAAGCCTTGTCTTTATGCTTGGGAGCCCCTCTTCTCAATTGTATTTGATCACAAGAATGCCTTAGAGCAACGATAAAGAGAAAGGATCTGAAAATATCGTGTGTGTGTGTTTTTAAACCTTGAATAACCTCGAATCTTCATCTTCATAGCTAAGCGCTTTGTTTCACTGCCCCCTGTCGGTGGCTGTGCGGTACTGTCGTTACTAGGTATAGAACTAAAATCTTAAGTAGTATGGGATGGAATACCAAAAACACATCACACACACACTTACACACACAAATGTAAAACAGAAAGCGTTCACACAATGATATTTCAAGCTACTTCCTCTTTTTTTATCAAGATTTGTTGTTTTTAGACCATACTTTAGAGTGACGGACCGGTGGTTCCAATAAAGTGTGACGTAGGAGGGAGCTCCGTTTTATCCAACTGCCAAGCGTAGCGTGGAGGAACCTGGAAGAGTCTTCATGCCTTAGCGCCTCCCCTTACAAATAAAGGGGCGCCGTTCAGAGCACGGACGATTGCACCACTTTCCGGTCGCTGAAAAGGAAAGAGAACATTGCATGCGCGCGTGAGGTGGAGATACACACGGCGAGCGCACCCCCGAAGTTTATTTATCACGAACACGGCTTTGTTCATCAATAACACAGCGACAATCCCACTAAGTGTCATGGAATTCGCAATAACGGTGAAGTAAACGAGGTTGTGGGTGTGTTCGTGCGCCTTTGTGGAAACAGCTGGGTCGCGCAACGCCAGGCAACCAGTTGACAAGGATGGCCAAATATCTTCACGTCACCTGGCAGTATCGTGCACTGTTGGTGCGAAATAAGGTCTCCCTTGCCAAATTGTGTCGCCAGCAGAATTGTGTCTCATTGTGTTGATTTGATATTTTAATTGCGTTGAGTTCTTTTTTTTTTTTTTTTGGATCTCAAAGAACATTGTACCGCTAATTTTAGCTTAATAGAATACTGTCTACATTTACTTTTCTGTGTGTGTGTGTGTGTAATCACGTGCTCACACTTAAAAAATACAGCTTTATTATATATATATATATATATATATATATATATATATATATATATATATATATATATATATATATAACAACATTTAAAACTCCTTCCAATTAGGGCTCTGGACTCTTGACTGGAGGGTTGTGGGTTCAATCCCAGGTGGGGGGACATTGCTGCTGTACCCTTGAGCAAGATACTTTACCTATCATTATTATTATTATTATTATTAGTTTATTTAGCAGACGCCTTTATCCAAGGCGACTTACAGAGACTAGGGTGTGTGAACTATGCATCAGCTGCAGAGTCACTTACAACTACGTCTCACCCGAAAGACGGAGCACAAGGAGGTGAAGTGACTCGCTCAGGGTCACACAATGAGTCAGTGGCTGAGGTGGGATTTGAACCGGGGACTTTCTGGTTATAAGCCCTTTTTTTAACCACTGGACCACACAGCCTCCTAAATTGCTCCAGTAAAACCCAACTGTATAAATGGGTAATTGTATGTCAAAATAATGTGATATCTTGTAACAATTGTAAGCCACCCTGGATAAGGGCGTCTGATAAATAATAATAATAATAATAATAATAATAATAATTATAATAATAATAATTCCTCACCTCCCCAGTTAAGTACCACACATGAACCGCCACAGCTTCTTGGACAACCGTAATACCAGTTCTGGTATCTCCAGCAGGAGCCGTCAGTCCACTGAAACCCCTGAGAAACAAGACAGAGAAACAGTCTTACTCAAAGAGTGCAGCCAGTGCTGTCCTCCGTCTCTCCCAGCCTCCTCAAGACCTCCTTGTTTAGGCTTGTAGATTTCTGGATCCGCCCCTCCTGCTCTGGACTGGACTCTCCTCACCTCAGCACCTCGTCACTGGATCCTCAGCTGATGCGCTATCCTTGCACTATTGCACTGCTAATCTGTCACTGTAGATCTAACTTGCTGTGATCCTAACTTGTAGCCTCCTGGTTCATATTGTATTCTAGCAGTGTTATTATTATCTGCACTGTCTGTAAACCGCACTGTGTTTAAATATGAATCTTGCATTGTAACCCTGTCTGTGCTGCCCTGTGACTCCTGTGTGAGTCGCCTGGGATAAAATAAATACAAATAAAAACACTGTACCAGTGGCTAGCACTATCGAGTGCAGTGCTTTTGCAGATCACTAGATGGTGCTGTTTCTTCTATAGAGACCCTGCCTGGGTTACATACTGTACTGCATGTCAACGGCAGCGCAGCAAGACCTGAAGAGCAGCTCCTGAACTCATTAGTCGTCTTTCACACAGATATAGCAATTTAACAGTTAGCAATTTAACACAGTGTCACACAGACTGACAGAGAGAGACACACAGACAGAGAGAGAGAGATACACAGACAGAAAGAGACACACAGACAGAGAGAAACACACAGACAGACACACAGGCAAACTGAGTCAAAGAGAGACAGACAGACAAACAGACGCAGACAGACAGATAGAGAGGTAGTTTACTCTCACCCTGCATGTCATTTGGCCTCCTATCCACGTTGTAAGCGCATGGTTGCACTGAACACTCAAGCAGGTGAGGGCATGGTTAATGCAATGATTGTTAACAGAAGCCAGGTGGCCACAGTGACTATGCTGACAGTGGATCTGAGGAGAGAAGAGAAGCAACAGGAGCTTCAATATCGGTTTCTGTGTCTGTGTGTGTGTGTGTGTCTGTGTGTGTCTGTGTCTATGTGTGTGTGTGTGTGTGTGTATCTATGCGGATCTATGTGTCTCTGTGTGTGTCTCTATGTCTCTGTGTAACTGTGTGTGTGGGTGTGTGTGTGTGTGGGTATGTGTACAAGCCTTGAGCAGGAGTTTCAATATCGATGTTATACATTCGAAAACTGAACAAAACTCTACCAGAAGCCATAAAAGTAGTGCAGTAGTATCTTATGTTAGATTTTGAAAGGTAACATTATTCAACAGGTTTCATTGAACTTTACTAAGCAGAATGAGTTAATTCTATAGAGTGATGATGATTCTAATCTTTTGGCCATTGCTGTATATAAACTACTATTTGTTCAGAATTTTCACACAAGGGCATATTACACAATGGGCAATGGGTACGTGTCACGGAAATCGTGCATCTGAAACACTGCAGCCTAAAGTATAGCACGCGCGGATGAGACGTCAAACAAACAAGCTCCTATTGGAAGTGACTCTGCAGCAGCCACTGACTCCCTGTGTGTGTGTGACCCTGAGCAAGTCACTGAAACTCCTTGTGCTCCGTCCTTCGGATGAGACGTCAAACAAACGAGCTCCTATTGGAAGTGACTAATTAATATTACTACTACTACTACTTCTACTACTAATAATAATAATAATAATAATAATAATAATAATAATAATAATAATAATGCATTGGTACCTCAGCACAAGAGAAGCTAACGGCATGTCTGTGGAATGTGTATCTATGGCATCCATCAGAGTAAGACTGAGTCTCACACAGCCCTGGGAAGGTAGCGTTGCAGTAGGCACCCCAGTCCTTGACTTCCACATCTGCTGCACAATCTGCATTTGGTGTACAATCTGCATGCTCTGCAGAATCTGCATGCGCTGCACAATCTGCATGCTCTGCAGAATCTGCATGCGCAGCACAATCTGCATCCGCTGCACAATCTGCATGCGCTGCACAATCTGCATGCACTGCAGAATCTGCATGCACTGCACAATTTGCATGCGCTGCAGAATCTGCATCCGCTGCACAATTTGCATGCGCTGCAGAATCTGCATGCACTTCCACATTTGCAGGAACAGCTGGAGGAGAGACAGAGAGACACACACAAAGACAAGCCTGTCAGTGACATCATCCACCCCCCATCCCAGCAATATAAACCAGCCTGTCAGTGACATCATCCATCCCCCATCCCAGCAATATAAACCAGCCTGTCAGTGACATCATCCACCCCCCATCCCAGCAATATAAACCAGCCTGTCAGTGACATCATCCACCCCCCATCCCAGCAATATAAACCAGCCTGTCAGTGACATCATCCACCCCCCATCCCAGCAATATAAACCAGCCTGTCAGTGACATCATCCATCCCCCATCCCAGCAATATAAACCAGCCTGTCAGTGACATCATCCATCCCCCATCCTAGCAATATAAATTGCCATACTATGTCAATGAAACAACTGATGTATATGAATGTGTGTGTCCCTCTATACTGTAAGAGAAAGTGTACCTTACTACTAAACGAGTGTGTTTACTGATGTGTGTGTGTCTGTGTGTGTGTGTGTTTATGTGTATCGGTGTCTATGTGTGTGTGTCGCTGTCTATATGTGTGTGTGTCTGTATGTGTGTGTGTGTGTCTGTATGTGAGTGTCTATGCCTGTGTCTCTTTGTGTGTGTGTGTCTGTGTCTGTGTGTCTATGCATCTCTGTGTGTGTGTGTGAGACTCTGTGTCTTTATGTCTCTGTGTCTGTGTGTGTCTGTGTCTCTCTGTCTCTCTGTCTCTGCTTCTGTGTGTGTGTGTGTGTCCCTCTAT
The DNA here is from genome assembly GCF_902713425.1 of Acipenser ruthenus. Taxonomy (NCBI): domain Eukaryota; kingdom Metazoa; phylum Chordata; class Actinopteri; order Acipenseriformes; family Acipenseridae; genus Acipenser; species Acipenser ruthenus. The sequence goes on from NW_026708779.1 coordinate 428,630, forward strand.
ATCTCTGACTATGTGTCTGTGTGTGTGTGTGTGTGTGTGTCTCTATATCTCTCTGTCTATGTGTCTGTGTGTGTCTGTGTGTGTGTGTGTGTGTGTGTGTGTGTGTGTGTGTGTCAGTGTATATGAATACAATCAGACCCTGCCCCGTGATAATCTTACCAAAAGAGGAGATCAGCTCAGCACTGCAGAGCAGCACCAGGAGAAAAAGACTCTTCATCTTGGTCAAACAGATCCGGAATCAATAGACACAGAATATTGATGGGCTGCAATAAAACACGGATACGAACAGGTCAGACTGCACCAGAAACACAGCAGCGTGCCCATGCATCAGAACAGCCCATTGCTGCTGTAGTTTTAAATTGCTGTGCGTATGAAACCAAACCACTGGAACTGAAAATCGTATCATAATAAACAGCTTAGCAATGATCTAATTGAAGTGGAGACTTTAATTGGGGACAAATGCAATTCATTTCAAACAGTGAGAGAAAAGGAACACGGAGCCACACGCGATCAAACGCAGGAGACTTTTTAGAAGTTTTTTAAGACTCCTGATTAAAGCACAAAGGAGAATTCGATTTTTTATTAATGATCATTTTTTTCATTTCATGATCATTTGCTGATAAACATCAGTGCTACACTTCTGATTAGCTTTGAGAGATTGCTTGAGGAAACTACAGCTCTGGCCAAAAGTTTTGCATCACCTAGAATTTTAAGAGTGAGACATCTTTGGTTATTTTTCTTTTAAACTATATGAACACAATGTATTTATTTAACATCATGTGATCAAATAAACTACAAAATGACATCACAAAGAAGAAAAGTCTACGGGAAACCATAATAGTAGTACAGTTAGATTTCCAAATGCCAGATTGTTCTATTTTCAGTTGTTCTGTTAAGCCTATGCAAAACTACAAAGCAGTGTGTAATTCAATGTGTTAACAAGGCAACATTATTCAGCAGGTTGCATTCGACTTTATGAAGCAGAATGAGTTCATTCTATAGGGTGATGATGCAAAACTTTTGAGCAGAGCTGTAGGCTGATATTGATAGGAAAAGCAACGATCGCTACTCAAAAGTTATTGTATTCTGTAAAAGAAAACGCATTTCAGAGCCGTGTAGCGAATGGAAACGTGTGTACGATTTCCCGAGCGGTTTTGTTCACTACGACGGCTTAGAGAGGTGAAGTAAAGGACTCTTACCTGACAGGAGAAGTCGTGTCCAGCTGTCTGGTTCTCCCTCCCAGCTCCTCGACCCCTTTATATCCTAAATAATGAGGAACTCTCAAACTGCCCCTGCCAACCCCTACCCGCCCCTACCCGCCCCTACCCGCCCTATCTGCCCCTCTGCCAAGAGCCACGACCAAAGAAGTCAATGTTCTCTGTGACACGACACGCCCTGTTAATCACGCCACATTATCGTACAGAAATCCTCGACAAGTTTAATCATAATTAATAGTTTGAACATTACTATAAAACACTTTACAGGGTTTGTAGTAAGAACATTTTTTTTTCTTATTTGACTACAGTAAAACCTGCCTAATTCAGTTTCTCTACATAGCGGTGTCAGATAATTTATATTCTCCTTGTGAATATTTGTTTTTTTTTTCAGCTATGGCAAAAAAGTTTTGCATCACCTAGAATTTTAGGATTGAATATATATGTGTGTGTGTGTGTGTGTGTGTGTGTGTGTGTGTGTGTGTGTGTGTGTGAACATAATTTAGATGTGTTATTCAACATCATGGAATCAAAAAAACTACAAAATGATATCCCCCCACTCCCCTGCTTCCAGAGCCCGCTCCTTCTCCACCCTCGCCCCTCAGTGTTGGAACGACCAACCCACGGATATCAGGACTGCTCAGTCCCTGACCACCCAGACAGCATCTGTAACCTCACAACTCTCCACTATACTGGAGTATATGACACCCAACTGCACCAGTGCTTGTATCAGCTTGGACTTGCAGTGAATTGCTCCACACCTCGCTGTATTCTACTGCTGCTCTTAATTATATCTACTTCATGAATCTGGTTCTTGATTTTACTCTTATAGGTAACTGTGCTCATGTTTTTTGTAATTGCTCTTGTTTGAAATCGTTCTCATCCATTCATCGTACTCACTGCGTGCTCTTACTGGACTTTACTCATATAAGCAAATCTGAATTTGATCTTATCTGCTAATGATTTTACTAGACTTTATAACCGCGCTGATCTGTAAGGCGGCAGCAGTGTGGAGTAGTGGTTAGGGCTCTGGACTCTTGACTGGAGGGTCATGGGTTCAATCCCCAGTGGGGGACACTGCTGTTGTACCCTTGAGCAAGGTACTTTACCTAGATTGCTCCAGTAAAAACCCAACTGTATAAATGGGTAATTGTATGTAAAAATAATGTGATATCTTGTAACAATTGTAAGTTGCCCTGGATAAGGGCGTCTGCTAAGAAATAAATAATAATAATAAGGTGATATTCTGTAATGTGATATTTTATAATGGGATCATTTGTAAAGTGATACTTTGTACTGTGATATTTTGTAACAATTGTAAGTCGCCCTGGATAAGGGCATATGCTAATAATAATAATAATAATAATAATAATAGTTTTTCACATTTACCAGGGGAGACACACAGGTTCCTCTTTTTACATTGAGTTTTTCACTGTATGAATGTACCTGTTTCTGTTGAGAATTTTTGCTGATCATCTTCATGTGAGTGAAATAACTGTTCAGCAGCATTGCACAGACATATCAGAAGCCAGTGATCTTCAGCAATAGACCACTTCTGTGTTTCACTGCCAGGGGGAGATTTGTATCTGGGGCTGGGGGGCGCGTCTCAAAACTGACCCCACGTCGAGATATCACTCCGAGGAACGCGGTGAGTTCACAGGACTAACCAGCCTGTGATGACATCAATCTAGAAACGTGTTACATCTAACAATATCAATCAATCAATCAATAAATAAATAAATAAATAAAAACTGTGATAAAGTGGTTTCCAGTGCGCAGGTGTAGAGGTGACCCACAGGAAAACCCAACTCGACAAAGTTCTGTGATCAATCAGCTGCTCAGAACCGGACGAGTGCTGACGGGCTGAACGGACTCCTGTGTCACATTTATATAGATAGAGGGGTGGAAATAAGATTCCTATTGCACAGCAGTTTCACCCATTCCTGGTTTTATTTTGAGTTTAATAATAAGACACACCTGAGCTTGTTACCTAGACACACTGGGGTTGATCAAGCTGGTATTATTATTTGTTTCTTAGCAGACGTCCTTATCCAGGGCGACTTACAATTGTTACAAGATATCACGTTATTTTTACATACAATTACCCATTTATACAGTTGGGTTTTTACTGGAGCAATCTAGGTAAAGTACCTTGCTCAAGGGTATAGCAGCAGTGTCCCCCACCTGGGATTGAACCCACGACCCTCCGGTCAAGAGTCCAGAGCCTTAACCACTACTCCACACTGCTGCCTGGCCTGGTAGCTGCTGCCTGCACTGCTACTCCACACTAGTAAAACCTGGACTGGGTAAAACTGCTATGCAACAGGAGTCTTATTTCCATCCCTCTATCTATCTATCTATCTATCTATATATCTATCTATCTATCTATCTATCTTCATAAAGTGTGGCCTCTATATCAATGCTTCCCAACCCCGATCCTGTGTCTGCTGGTTTCCATTCCAACTGAGCTCTCAATCACTTAACTGAACCCTTCATTGAACTGATCATTTGCTTAATTTACACTTTTTTACTTGTTTTCAGCTCTTAAACAGTTGCAGATATCAAGTTAGTGATAACATTTTATATGTAACTGGAAATCTGTAACAGTTTAAGAGCTGAAAACAATTTTAAAAAATGTCTAATTAAACAAATGTATCAGTTCAATGAAGGGTCTAGTTCAGTAATTAAGAGCTCAGTTGGAATGAAAACCAGCAGACCATATATATAGATAGAGAGATAGATAGATAGGTAGACTAATTACTCTTGTGCTTTGATCCATCAAACACATGTAGTTCTGTACAATAAGACTGACCATGGCAGCATAGTACATATCAGTACATGTCGTCACCACTTAACTCAACGGACAGATGCAATCTCGTGAAGCTTATCTTACACACACACGGGGCTCACATCGTTTCTACATTTAAACGGGTGCCGTGAAATATGGTGGTTTGGAGAAAAACAGTCAAGTTTAACAAGTAACAGTTTGGAGTGTGAGGTAACCGATCTGTATCTCATTTGTGTGTAAAACGATAAATGTGTACGCTATAGAGACGGGACTGGGTGCAGCAGCAGCAGCAGCAGCAGCAGCAGGGCTAGTGTGAGTTTCTAACCCTGCTCAAACTCCTGGCTCCAGATCATTTCAATATTAATAATAATAATACTAGACTTCATTGAGGGGAGCTCTGAACCCCAGGACTGGGTGCAGCAGCAGCAGCAGCAGCAGCAGGGCTAGTGTGAGTTTCTAACCCTGCTCAAACTCCTGGCTCCTGATCATTTCAATATTAATAATAATAATACTAGACTTCATTGAGGGGAGCTCTGAACCCCAGGACTGGGTGCAGCAGCAGCAGCAGCAGGGCTAGTGTGAGTTTGTAACCCTGCTCAAACTCCTGGCTCCTGATCATTTCAATATTAATAATAATAATACTAGACTTCATTGAGGGGAGCTCTGAACCCCAGGACTGGGTGCAGCAGCAGCAGCAGCAGGGCTAGTGTGAGTTTCTAACCCTGCTCAAACTCCTGGCTCCTGATCATTTCAATATTAATAATAATAATACTAGACTTCATTGAGGGGAGCTCTGAACCCCAGGACTGGGTGCAGCAGCAGCAGCAGCAGGGCTAGTGTGAGTTTGTAACCCTGCTCAAACTCCTGGCTCCTGATCATTTCAATATTAATAATAATAATACTAGACTTCATTGAGGGGAGCTCTGAACCCCAGGACTGGGTGCAGCAGCAGCAGCAGCAGCAGCAGGGCTAGTGTGAGTTTCTAGCCCTTTGTTCTGCCTTGCCTGTAAGAACAATGATAAACAAGGAAACTCTAACATATAAATATCGATCAAATACAGTTTTATTTTCAATCGAAGGTACAACTGTGGCCAAAAGTTTTGCATCCCCCTATAGAATGAACTGCTTCATAAAGTCGAACGAAGCCTGCTGAATAATGTTACGTTAGCATATTTAATTACACACCGCTTTGTATAGTTTTCCATTAACGAGAAATGTGACATTTTCGAAATCTAAAATGAAATACTTACTGTGATAGTATTATGGCTTCCGGTACAGACCTTTTTTGCGATATCATTTTGCAGTTTCTTACATGATGTGAAATAAAAGATCTAACTTGTGTGTATATGTTTTTAGATTTTATTTAACCCTAAATCCTAAAATTCTGGGCGATGCTAAACTTTTGGCCACAGCTGTACACTAACAGATAGAAGTAAAGGGAGTCCATTCTGAATAATGCTCATGGATTTTTATTTAACTCCAGCAGACAAGGACACTGACAGCAAACGCTACGTAACTAAAGTCATGCAATACACACAGTTCTTTTCCGATCACAGGTCAAAATATTAATGAATAAAGACCTGTTTCACATACCATGGTGCCCAGAAATGCCACGCAAAACTCATCTCAATTTTACTGAAATAAAATTAATAAATAAATAAATAAATAAATAAATCACTCACTATATATAGCTTCTTCTAGTATTTCTAGCATTATTTACTGTTTCATAGTTATGAAATTTGTAACTCAGCAGGGATGGGAATAAGACTCTTATTGCACAGCAGTGTCGCCCAGTCCAGGTTTTACTACCAGCTTGATTAGCCCCCAGTGTGTCTAGCTAACAAGCTCAGGTGTGTCTTATTATTAAACTCCTAGTGAAACCAGGAATGGATCACACTGCTGTGCAACGGGAGTCTTATTTCCATCCCTGTCTTGTAACTGCAATTTTACTTCCAGAGTAATGGAAGGACTCAAGTCCACGCCCCACACCAGAGAGAAGCCAAACCCAACAGCGGGTATACAGACAGACAGGAAATAAAGAGGCTTGGTGGCTCAGTGGTTAAAGAAAGCGGTTTCATACCAGGAGATTCAAATCCCGGCTCAGCCACTGACTCCCTGTGTGTGTGTGTGTGACCCTGAGCAAGTCACTGAACCTCCTTGTGCTCTGTCCTTCGGATGAGACGTCAAACAAACAAGCTCCTATTGGAAGTGACTCTGCAGCAGCCACTGACTCCCTGTGTATGTGTGTGACCCTGAGCAAGTCACTGAACCTCCTTGTGCTCCGTCCTTCAGGATGAGACGTCAAACAAACAAGCTCCTATAGGAAGTGACTCTGCAGCAGCAGTTGTTGATGATGTAGAGTTTACCCCACTAATCTCTGCAAGTCGATTTGGATAAAAGTGTCTGTTAAATGACTAATTCATCATCAAATCATAATAATAATAATAATAATAATAATAATAATAATAATGACCCTATTCAGACGTGGCACTTATGAGTTTTCAGGTGGTTGAAGGAAGCAAAGCTCTTCTGGCATTCGTTTCAAAGGAAAGGCTTCTCTCCTGTGTGGAGGCGCTGGTGTAATTTCAGAGGCCCAGCCTGGGAGAAGCTCTTCCCACACTCCTCACAGCTGAACGGCTTCTCACCTGTGTGGAGGCGCTGGTGCGTTTTGAGCGGCCCCAGCTGGCTGAAGCTCTTCCCACACTCCTCACAGCTGAACGGCTTCTCTCCCGTGTGCACGCGCCGGTGCGCCTTCAGCGTGTTCAGCTTCCGGAAGCTTTTCCCGCATTCCGCGCACGTGTGCGGCTTTTCCCCGGAGTGCAGCCTCTGGTGCTCCCTGCACGAACCCAGCTGTGCGAATCGCTTCCCGCACTCGGGGCACAGGTAGGGCTTCTCCCCAGTGTGGCTCCTCTGGTGCTGCTTCAAGTTCCCCAGCTGCCCGAAAACCTTCCCGCAGTCCGCGCAAGGGTAGGGCTTGCGGAGCCCCGTGTGAAGCTGGTGGTGCTTCCTGAGGCTGTCCGGGTGGCGGAACGTTTTCCCGCAGTCCTGGCAGGAGACCGGGGGTCCCGTGTGGAGACGCTCGTGCTTCCGGAAGTTTCCCAAGTGGCGGAAGTTGGCCCCGCAGCAGGAGCAGGTGTAAGGTTTCTCTCCCGTGTGAATTCGGAGGTGTTCCTTGAGCTGCTCTGCCTGGCTGAACCGTCTCTCGCAGTCCGGGCAGGGGTAGGGTTTTTCGCCCGTGTGAATTCGCCGGTGCTTCTTCAGCCCGTTCAAGTGCCGGAAAGTCTTGGAGCAATCCGGGCAGCCGTAGGGCCGCTCCCCGGTGTGAATCCGCCGGTGTCTCTGGAGGTTTCGGACGTTCGCGAAGACTTTGGGACAGTCGCCGCAAGGGAAGGGCTTCTGATCTGCGAGGGTTAGCTGTTGACCTGCCCCGCCCGAGACTGCTGGGCCTTCGGGGTTGGGGTTTTCGGAGGAGTGAGTCAGCTGGTGCTCTCGGAGGCTGGCCAACTGGGAGAAGGTTTTCCGGCATCCGGAGCAGGGATAGGGTTTGGCGGCCGCGGCGTCGTGAGTCCTCCTGTGCGTCCTGAGGTTCCCCATCTGCCGGAAACTCTTCCCGCAGTCGCCGCACTGGTACGGCTTCTCTCCCGTGTGAAGACGCTCGTGTTCCTTTCGCGTGGCCAGCTGGGCGAAGCTCTTCCCGCAAGTCCGGCAGCTATAGGGACGCTCTCCTGTGTGAATCCGCACGTGTTCCTTCAGGTGTATCGACTGGCGGAAACTCTTCCCGCAGTCGGAGCAGCGGTACGGCGTCTCTCCGGTATGAATTCGCTGGTGCCTCTTAAAATTCCCCGTGTGGTTGAAAGTCCGGCCGCAGTCGGAGCACCGGTGCGAGGCCCGAGAGGCGGGTTTGGCGTCCTTCACCGGGTCCGAAATCACCGGCAGCGTTGGCGTTTGAAGAGCGCGCGAAGCGGGCCGGTCCCAGTGATCGAGTTCGTCCTCTTCCAGGACTTCCTCTTTTATTATCACGGTTTCAATCTCTTCCGGTTTGATGCAGACGACAGTCTTGGGGAGCTCCTCTCGTATCCGGACGGGTTCGGAGGGTTCTGTAACGGGGAGAGGTTCTGTTTCGTCTTCTTCTTTGATGAGTACGGGCTCCATCTTAAGCCCGTTTCTTCTCTCTTTGGGAAAGGCAGAGCGCAAGCCTTTCTGAGAGTTCAACCCCAGACTGCAAATCTACATTCGATAATGAAAAAAAATATATATATTACATAATTCATAAAACATATACAACTCCAGGGACCCTGTTGCACAGCAGCATCACCCAGTCCAGGTTTTACTACCAGCTTGATCAGCCCCCAGTGTGTCTAGCTAACAAGCTCAGGTGTGTCTTATTATTAAACTCCTAGTGAAACCAGGACTGGATCACACTGCTGTGCAGCGGGAGTCTGATTCCCAGCCCTGCATTGTAACTGCAGTTTAATATCACTAGACTGGACTGGAATTACATTGTAACTGCAGTTTAATATCACTAGACTAGACTGGACTGGAATTACATTGTAACTGCAGTTTAATATCACTAGACTAGACTGGACTGGAATTACATTGTAACTGCAGTTTAATATCACTAGACTGGACTGGAATTACATTGTAACTGCAGTTTAATATCACTAGACTGGACTGGAATTACATTGTAACTGCAGTTTAATATCACTAGACTAGACTGGAATTACATTGTAACTGCAGTTTAATATCACTAGACTAGACTGGAATTACATTGTAACTGCAGTTTAATATCACTAGACTAGACTGGAATTACATTGCAGGGATGGTAATCAGGCTCCTATTGCACAGCAGTGTCACCCAGTCTAGGTTTTACTACCAGCCCCCAGTGTGTCTAGGTAACAAGCTCAGGTGTGTCTTATTATTAAACTCCTAGTGAAACCAGGACCGGATCACACTGCTGTGCAGCGGGAGTCTGATTCCCAGCCCTGTAGACATTTCCTGTTTAAAACAGTGCATCTGCATTTTAAATGCAAAACGTTCATTTTTGTTTATTTTTTTATTTTGCTCTTGTATTTAAAATAAAAACGTATACAGATTTCTCTACTGGAATTTTCAATTACAACAGTTTACTGTACACTAAGATCCTCTGAAACGATAAAAAAAAAAGTCAGACTCTACCATTAGAAAAAAAAATGGAATCAACGAGAAATTCTAACAAGCTTGAAATTGGGTTATTATTGATTTTCAAAAATATAACTTTCTTTGTACTTGGCAAAGCAGGTGGAGATATCAGCTGTGTGTGATATTAATAAGAAAAATAATAACTGCCTCCAATTTTATTATTTTAAAAATGTATCTGTTAAGAGAATATTGACAAGAATATATATATATATATATATATATATATATATATATGTATTAAACAATAAATCATAATTGAAGCATAAAACTGATAATTTGATTCAACTTCTTGTATTATTATTATTATTATGATGATGATGATGATGATGATGATGATGATGATGATGATGATGATGATGATGAAGCAGTGTGGAGTAGTGGTTAGGGCTCTGGACTCTTGACCAGAGGGTCGTGGGTTCAATCCCAGGTGGGGGACACTGCTGCTGTACCCTTGAGCAAGGTACTTTACCTAGATTGCTCCAGTAAAAACCCGACTGTATAAATGGGGAATTGTATGTAAAAAATGTTGTGATATCTTGTAACAATTGTAAGAAGCCCTGGATAGGAAATAAATAATTATTATTGGTATTATAGTGTTAAATACCTTGTAGAAAATGGTATCTTGTATTTAAATATTATTATTTATTTCTTAGCAAACACCCTTACCCAGGGCGACTTACAATTGTTACAAGATATCACGTTATTTTTACATACAATTGCATTATTTTTTTTACATTATTTTTACATACAATTCCCCATTTATACAGTTGGGTTTTTACTGGAGCAATCTAGGTAAAGTACCTTGCTCACGGGTACAGCAGCAGTGTCCCCACCTGGGATTGAACCCACGACCCTCCGGTCAAGAGTCCAGAGCACTAACCACTACTCCACACTGCTGCCCTTAATAATAATTGCCTATCTGATTCCTACATACTATGGTAGTAATTAATGCACTGTACAGATCGTTTAATTGAATAATTTGGTCCTGTATTTACAGTATTATAGTCAGCTCTGTATACAGGTGCGGTTCCTCTGGTATTTATCTATAATAATATGTACGTCTATAGCTGACGTTTTAGTTGCGTCGTAATATGAACAGAAATGAGGTGCCAGTTAAATTTATATTGTGTTTCTTGGTCAATTCAATATTTCGTTACTTGCAAATTTCTATTGTATTAAATTCTAGCCTTCTTGAATTAATAATAATAATAATAATAATAATAATAATAATAATAATAATAATATCAGGTCTACTTAAGAATACAGAAAGATAACACAAAATGCCTTAATTAAATAAAAACGTATTTTCTTTCATTCAATTTCTGTATTATCATTATCATCATAGATCTAAAGTCTTCAAATCGGTTTCTCAGGGTTTTTTTTTAAATAATGAAATGACTTATTTCGACAATGATACACTGTTTAAAAAAAATATTAATCTCTTATTTTTTATTTATTTTATTATTATTATTATTATTTTGCAAATAGAATCTTACAAAACACAGCAATTTTATTTTTTAACGCATTTTTAGCAGCCTAAACAAAACAAAACAAAACAAAAATATCGAATTGCACCGTTTTTTTCCCCGGCTTTTTGTTTACTTATAAACCTGCGTGTTGCAGTTCCCTTAAGAAGTTAAAAGCCACTGTCATTCTTCGCTGTTTTTGTCTGTCTTGCTCAATATTTACCTTTTCATACAGTATCTCTCTTTCTCCGTATTTCAATCCTCAAGGACTCTCTCTATCTCTCTCCCTCTTCCGGCTGTCTGCGCATTGGAAGCAGAAAGCCGGTCGCGAGTGGTTCTGGGAGTTGTAGTTTCCGAACTGCTCGCTGCTGTGCAGTCAGGTTGTACGCTGCAGTAACAGCGCCGTTAAAACTCGCCACGTTAACACGTTTACTTTGATTCATAATAAGCCCAGCGATAACAACCGCGGGTACAAATACAGAGACACTTATTTTTTCAAAAAAACTGGGGGTCACCGAAAGTGATTGAAAGTACTAGAATAATGATTGAACAGCAAACAGATGTGAAACTGCTGAATAATGTTCCCTTGTTAACATATTGAATTCCACCCCCTCTATATAGAATGAACTCCCTCAGCTTCATAGAGTCCAATGAAAGCTGCTGAATAATGTTCCCTTGTTAACATATTGAATTCCACCCCCTCTATATAGAATGAACTCCCTCAGCTTCATAGAGTCCAGTGAAAGCTGCTGAATAATGTTCCCTTGTTAACATATTGAATCACACACCCTCTATATAGTTTTCCAGATACCTAACAGAAAAAAAAAAACTGACAATGAAAAATATGACATTTCAGAAATCTAAAATGAAATACTTACTGTATACTATTATGACTTAGACTTTTTTTTTGCGATATAATTTTCTTTGATCACATGATGTGAAATCAAAACTCTAAAGGATGTTCATTTATAAATTATACACACATATATACTTTTTTTTCTCAATCCTAAAATTCTAACTGATGCAAAACCTTTTGGCCACAGCTGTACAATCAATGTGAGATTCAACATAAGCGAGTAAAAAACACACACACACAAAATTTGACACTTTTTTTACATTTCTCCAAACATCAGGCATAACGATATCTCTTTATTTCTTTAGTGTTTGACGTCATAGTGTCGACATGCGTACAGAATTCAACAGCCGTGTCCAGACGACGAGACAGACGAAGAGAAGGACAGCCCTTTTGCTGCACAAACTAAACAAAATTAAATCACAAGCTTTCCGGACCTCCAGAGGTCTCTTCTTCAGGAGAAAGTAGGACAAATAAAACGTTACTACTTTCACGTGAAGGACAGACCTTTGAGGCTTGCGATTCATTTTAGTTTAGTGCAATAAAAGGGATCTCTTTGTCTAGCCTGTATCTCGTAACACTCTGCAACACAGGGAGTTCGAACGAATTAGAGTACATTTTTGTGTGCGTTGTTTGCAGCATTAGGAGATCAAATATATAGATAGATAGATATACTGATTAAGTCATTGGCTAGATTTCCCCCTCAGTCCCGGCTGGGTTCTCTCCACAGAGCTTTTTGCGCGTCTGGCATTTATGATTCTTCAATTGGTTATCGAAAGTAAAGCTCTTGTCGCAGTGGGCACAGCGGTACGGCTTCTCTCCTGTGTGAATGCGGCCGTGCCTCTTCAGGGTGCCTCTCTGGCTGAAGCTTTTCCCACACTGGGCACAGCGGTAGGGCTTCTCTCCCGTGTGAATGAGCCGGTGCTTCTTGCAATTCCACAAATCCCCGAAGCTCTTCCCACAGTCGGAGCAGCGGTACGGCTTCTCTCCCGTGTGAACCCGCCGGTGGTTTTTAAGCAGCTCCGAGCGGCTGAAGCTTTTCCGGCACTCCGGGCAGCTGTAAGGTTTCTCCCCGGTGTGGGAGACGCGGTGTTGCTTGAGCCCGTCCGAGTGCTTGAAGGTTTTGTCGCAGTCGGGGCAGCTGTACGGTGTCTCTCCGCTGTGGACCCGCCTGTGTTTTTTCAAGTGCCCCGCTTGGGTGAAACTCTTCCCGCAGTCTGGGCAGACGTACGGCTTCTCTCCCGTGTGGATTCTCCAGTGTCGGCGGAGGTGGCCCGCGTGATTGAAACTTTTCCCACATTCGGTGCAGCGGTAACCCCGGGACAAATTTTCCGGGAGGAGGTTGGCGGTTGAGGATTGAGTTTCTGTGTCTTCCTCTTCCTCTTCCTCCTTGTCATCATCTTCTTCTCCCTCGCTTTTAATGATGACAGTTATGATCTCTTCTGGTTTAACTGGTGAAGAGATCTCTTCTGAAGCAGTTACAGGTTGTGGATCAAGAGCCTCTTCTTTGATGTGAATTGGCTCCATGCTTGATCCTGCAGGGGGGGGTGGGGGGGGGGACCCGAAACAATACCAGCTGTTAGAAAGTCTTGTGTTTTCGTTTTTCTCTAACACTGTGGCACATTCGGAGCTTCAAAATGGTAATCTCTGTATCTCTAAGTCAACATCACAGCACAGGGGCCCTACAACTGAACCCTCTATCTCTCACAGAGCTAAGGAGACAGTTCCACAGCACAAGGACCCTACAAATGAACCCTCTATCTCTTACAGAGCTAAGGAGACAGTTCCACAGCACAAGGACCCTACAAATGAACCCTCTATCTCTTACAGAGCTAAGGAGACAGTTCCACAGCACAAGGACCCTACAACTGAACCCTCTATCTCTTACAGAGCTAAGGAGACAGTTCCACAGCACAAGGACCCTACAACTGAACCCTCTATCTCTCACAGAGCCAGGGAGACAGTTCCACAGCACAGGGACCCTACAACTGAACCCTCTATCTCTCACAGAGCTAGGGAGACAGTTCCACAGCAAAGGGTGAAGCACGACGGTCAGATATTTCAGAACCACGGCCAGCGACTGGCAAGCTTGTCTCTCGTTTAGATCATTACAGGTCTGTCATCTTTCATGTAAAATAAAACGTGATTTATTATTATTATTATTATTATTATTATTATTATTATTATTATTATTATTATTATTATTATCATTATTATTATTATTATTATGACAAATCCCATAATTAAGTTACCAATTATTTGTTGTATTCAAATTGTCAGGTAAAATATTCTGTTTATATAGAGTAACAGATTAGCAAATAAGTACACTGATCAATTATTAATAAATGTTATATATAAATATATATATTAGCTCAAAGAGCCAGCTGCCCAACGTTTCGATATGTTGTCCATATCTTTCTCAAGGGAGCCTGTGTTTGAATCAAAACATTAGAGGTATTTCAAATCCATGATTTATTCTTACATGATGTCATGGTGTTCTATATATTGTGACATCATCTCTACTTCTATCTTTGAATCTGTATTAATTCTAATTAACACTACTTTATATAAACTTATATCTTTATTATATCATGCAATGCTGGCTCTGAGGATCAGTCTTGATTTGGCTTCCCCAGCGTATATATATATATATATATACACTTTCCTTTAGTCTTCTATTGTGTACGTTATCTAATTTTATTTAGACAGACAGACAGGCAGATAGACAGACAGATAGATAAATAGATATAGCTAGATAGAGACAGACACATAGACACACAGACAGAGATACAGATAGATAGAGAGACAGAGAGATAGAGATCGAAATGCAAACAGTTTATAGATAGATAGATAGATAGATAGATAGATAGATAGATAGATAGATAAAGACAGACAGATAAATAAATAGACAGACAGACAGACACATAGACAGATAGACAGATACAGATAATCAAATAGATAGATAGATCAAAATGCAAACACAGTGTACAGATAGATAGATACATAGAGAGATAGATCGATAGACAGATAGATAGATAGATAGATAGATAGATAGATAGATAGATGCCCGTTCATTTTATATAGCAGTACTGCGTTACATACAGTTACCCGTTCCCTGATTTTCATGAACCCTGCCACACAACATAACCGTCCCAACCATACAATTATTTAAATGCTTCATAATCATCAACGGTTTCCACGTTTTAATAATAATAAAAAAAAAACGATTTAGCTTCTCTCGTACTCCTGAAAGAATGGTTTGGATTTTATATAGTAAATGATTTTATATAGAGCAGCAGTAATAACATGACCACATCTCTCCGTAAAATAAACTCATGTCTTAAGATGTATTTTAATATTACGATATTATAACAGAACAACTATTTCTCTTTGGATTTTAAATAGTATTAGTGCCATTGCAGTTATCGTCTTACCTTTTTTTAAATTAATATATATGCATATACTTATATATATATATATGTATATTCTCTTCTCTCCCGGCAGACTGACAGCCGAATTCCTCTTCCGGTTGACTGCGTGTTGTCAAGGAGAAAAGTGGGGGAACGTGTTTACAGCGCATGACGGACCGCAAGTGCTTCTGGGAGTTGGAGTTTTTAACTGCCTCGTTGTAGTCCGGTTAGGTAGTAGGATTTTTTGTTCTTTCCAGAAAATTATTTATTTTTTTTATTTATGACGACTGAGGACTGTAATCGCTATATGAACAATTAACCAAATAAATATTTTGCCACTGAAAAAAAACTGAACAAAACAAAAAGATGCATGTGTTGCCGTAATCAGAGAGAGAGAGAGAGAGAGAGAGAGAGAGAGAGAGGGATTCTGTTTAATAGAGGGAGGGGGCACTGTTTAATATAGAGGGGGAAGGGGGTACTGTTTGATATAGAGGGGAAGGGAGGGATTCTGTTTACTATATTAATATAGAGGGAGGAGGGATACTGTTTAGTATTTAAAAAAAATATTTGTCTATATATTTGAGTCGGTTATGCCATGTATGTCCTTTGGCAACACAGTTCTTTTTATTGTCATGCCAATAAAGCCAATTTGAATTTGAATTTGAGAGAGAGAGAGAGAGAGAGAGAGAGAGAGAGAGAGAGAGAGAGAGGGTGCAGTAGCGAGATCCTAGCACTTGGTGGCACCAAAGTCAAGTAAAACACTAATAAAGTTATTCAAACGTCAATAGAAGAATACAATACAATACAATACAATACAATATAATACAATACAATACAAATGTACCTTTTGTATAAAGCCTCCCTCCGAAGGTTTAATGACAGGTAAGCCAAACACACAAGGAATTAGACAGGACCATCTTCACAACGGATTCATCATAATGAAACCAAAGCTGAATATGATTAAAGCATTGATACTGTTATGAACTTTAAAATACACACACAGTGTGAACAGGAGAATATGTCCATATAGGTCTACAGAGATGGTTATTAACAATGAAAGCTGCTGAATAATGTTCCCTTGTTAACATATTGAATTCCACCCCCTCTATATAGAATGAACTCCCTCAGCTTCATAGAGTCCAATGAAAGCTGCTGAATAATGTTCCCTTGTTAACATATTGAATTCCACACCCTCTATATAGAATGAACTCCCTCAGCTTCATAGAGTCCAATGAAAGCTGCTGAATAATGTTCCCTTGTTAACATATTGAATTGCACCCCCTCTATATAGAATGAACTCCCTCAGCTTCATAGAGTCCAATGAAAGCTGCTGAATAATGTTCCCTTGTTAACATATTGAATTCCACACCCTCTATATAGAATGGACTCCCTCAGCTTCATAGAGTCCAATGAAAGCTGCTGAATAATGTTCCCTTGTTAACATATTGAATTCCACACCCTCTATATAGAATGAACTCCCTCAGCTTCATAGAGTCCAATGAAAGCTGCTGAATAATGTTCCCTTGTTAACATATTGAATTCCACCCCCTCTATATAGAATGAACTCCCTCAGCTTCAGAGTCCAATGAAAGCTGCTGAATCTTGTTAACATTTGACTTTTTTTAATGCAATATCATTTTGTAGTTTATTTTCATTTAAATGACGTTAAATAGAAGATCTCAATTAGGTTTCTATAGTTTTTTTCTTTTCTTTTTTAATTGTGTCTTAATCCTAAAATTCTAGTTTTTGGCTTTAACTTTACATTAGATACATTTACATGGTATCTAATTACAATGTTATTAGAATTACATTGTAACTGCAGTTTAATATCACTAGACTAGACTGGACTGGAATCACATTGTAACTGCAGTTTAATATCACTAGACTGGACTGGAATTACATTGTAACTGCAGTTTAATATCACTAGACTGGACTGGAATTACATTGTAACTGCAGTTTAATATCACTAGACTGGACTGGACTGGAATTACATTGTAACTGCAGTTTAATATCACTAGACTGGACTGGACTGGAATTACATTGTACTGCAGTTTAATATCACTAGACTAGACTGGAATTACATTGTAACTGCAGTTTAATATCACTAGACTGGGCTGGACTGGAATTACATTGTAACTGCAGTTTAATATCACTAGACTAGACTGGACTGGAATGACATTGTAACTGCAGTTTAATATCACTAGACTGGACTGGAATTACATTGTAACTGCAGTTTAATATCACTAGACTGGACTGGAATTACATTGTAACTGCAGTTTAATATCACTAGACTAGACTGGACTGGAATTACATTGTAACTGCAGTTTAATATCACTAGACTGGACTGGAATTACATTGCAGGGCTGGTAATAAGACTCCTGTTCCACAGCAGTGTCACCCAGTCCAGGTTTTACTACCAGCTTGATCAGCCCCCAGTGTGTCTAGCTAACAAGCTCAGGTGTGTCTTATTATTAAACTCCTAGTGAAACCAGGAATGGATCACACTGCTGTGCAGACCTGAGCTTGTTACCTAGACACACTGGAGCTAATTAAGCTCCTAGTAAAACCTGGACTGGGTGACACTGCTGTGAAATATTTCATGTCTGAACTGGAAAGAGGCGTGACAGAGGGTGTGTGTTGGTCCGGCTGCTCCGAGAGACATCAGAGTGGATCGGCAATGGCGAAGGGGAAAAAGGTGGGTTGAACAAGTGTGGGATGAACTTAAAGGATCGTCATGGCGACCCTCTGCACTGAATTAATGAGGGTTGTGGAGTCGAGGCTGTGATCAGATTCCTAATAAAATGTACAGGGGATCTGGTTGAGAAGAAGGTATATATATATATATTACAATTGTTACATGATATCACATTATTTTTACATACAATTACATTATTTTTTACACATTATTTTTACATACAATTCCCCATTTATACAGTTGGGTTTTTACTGGAGCAATCTAGGTAAAGTACCTTGCTCAAGGGTACAGCAGCAGTGTCCCCCCACCTGGGATTGAACCCACGACCCTCCGGTCAAGAGTCCAGAGCCCTAACCACTACTCCACACTGCTGCCCAATTACACCTGCTTCAAACGAAGGAACAAATCACAGTGATGATTACTACTACTACTACTACTACTATTATTATTATTATTATTAGTATTGTCTGGAGAATCATAGCTGCCCTGCACAGAGCAGCCTTCTTCATCTGGAAATGAAGTGAGACTGAAAAAAAATAAAACAAACCCCAACCAACGAACCAAGGAAACTGCCGTAGAGTAAAACCGTCCGACCTAAACTTCCCCGAAGCAGCACTTGTGGCCCTTGAGCTGGCTGTGGTAGGAGAACTCTTTCCGGCAGACGCCGCAGCGGAACGGCTTCTCTCCGGTGTGGAGCCGCCTGTGCTCCTTGAGATTCCCGAACTGGCTGAAACTCTTCCCGCAGTCGATGCACTGGTACGGCTTATCCCCCGTGTGGACCCTCTGGTGCTCCTTCAGGTTCCCCAGCTGGCTGAAGCGCTTGTCGCAGCGGGCGCACTGGTACGGCTGCTCCCCGGTGTGAACCCTCTCGTGCTCCCTCAGGCTCCCGGACTGGCTGAATCTCTTCCCGCACTCCGGGCAAAAAAAAGGCTTCTCCCCGGAGTGCGTGCGCTGGTGCCTCCGGAGGTGCCCCGACTGACCAAAATTTTTCCCGCATTCCACGCAGTGGTAGGGCTTCTCCCCGGAGTGGATCTGCAGGTGCTGTTTTAGGGTCACCAGTCTGGCAAAGCCGTTGCCGCACTGGCTGCACCGAAAAGGCTTCCCGGCGGCGCTGTGGACCCGCCCGTGGGCCTCCAGGCTGCCGTAGCTGCGGAAGGTTCTCCGGCACTCCCCGCAGTGGTAGATTTTGTCCTCCTCCGAGTGGATCTGGCGGTGTTGCTTGTAGTTGCCCAGCTGGCTGAAATCTTTCCCGCAGTCGCCGCAGCGGTAAGGTTTTTCTCCGGTGTGAGTCCGCCGGTGGTTCTTCAGAGTCTGGGCTTGGCTGAAGCCGGCGTCGCATTCCGGGCAGCGGTAGGGTTTTTCACCGGTGTGGGTGCGGAGGTGTTCTCTCAGGCTGCCTCGCTGGCAGAAGGTCTTCCCACACTCGGGGCACGGGAAGGGTTTTTCTCCCGAGTGGCCTCGCAGGTGTCGACGAAACGTTCCCAGATGAGGGAAGGATTTTCCGCAGTCGGGACAGACATGATCGGTGGGGACGGGGCCCGGCCCGCTCGTTTCGGAAGACGAGGGGAGACCCGATTCCCGCCCGGCTGTCTCTCCCGAGGCTTCGGACGCGTTCGATTCGGAGGCTTCGTCGGGATCCTCCACAACGTGGACGAACCCGAGTTCCGCCACGTCGCCGGCCGTGTTTTCCGACCCCGATCCAGATCCCGATCCCGGTTTCTCATCCTCTTCCTTAATGCGGACGGCTTCCATTTGCGATCCTGTCCAAAAAAAAAAAAAACACATTTTATAACACATAGTTAAGGCTGTATTTTCTTCAGGGTTAGCACAGATTTCAGGATTTCCATGAAAAAGTAGCCCTTGCCAATTGTGTAATATGTAGTTCCCCTGTGAAAATTCACATTTCTGAAAGAATTGTCTATATATATATTATTATTATTATTTATTTCTTAGCAGACACCCTTATCCAGGGCGACTTACAATTGTTACAAGATATCACATTATTTTTTACATACAATTACCCATTTATACAGTTGGGTTTTTACTGGAGCAATCTAGGTAAAGTACCTTGCTCAAGGGTACAGCAGCAGTGTCCCCCACCTAGGATTGAATCCACGACCCTCCGGTCAAGAGTCCAGAGCCCTAACCACTACTCCACACTCCTGCCCATATATATATAGCACTTAAAAATAAATGCAGCCAACGTTTGCCTGATTGAGGCGCTGCCTGTCACGCTGCGTTCAGGAACCTGGCAGCCGGTTTAGTTTGCTTCCTTCCTGGTAAATGATTGAACACACGACTGCGCAGAGCTGCGCGGTTTCTTTAAAATGCCTTCAATGAAAAAGACACCGACTGCATCAAAGATGGATATTTCTGCTGAAGATCGCTCTGTCCTGAGAAGGAGACATTTCACCTGTCTGTAGTTATTTTTGATTTAGACCTGTTTTCTTTTTGTTTTTTTTGATAATTCACTGATGGTAAAAAATAGTCATTAAAAGGTGTCCAAAAAAATAAAAAAATAATACAAATCTTTTTCAGTTAAGTATTTAAATATTTAGGAACATTTGTTATATAATTTTGAATGTGATTTTTTTCTGCTTTAATAAATATTATGTTTAATCATGAAATATTGTGACCCTGATATTGATGCGATCCAGCCCTCTGAAATGTCTTTATAATATATAGCACTAGACCCTTGATTTGGTTTTGAATCAATTATTCACATTTTTGTGATCCTTCATTACCTTATGTATAGTACTTAGCTAAAGCATAGTCTCTTATATAACATATAAGTATAGTCTCTAAGCCTGATATCTGTTATAAGCTGTTGTCTAAATTGCTATTGCAGAATTTTCACATCATCTTATTCGTGTGATTCTGTGTGACACGCGCATCCACAATGTCTAGAATTCACATCCTAGCCTTGTATTTAATGTATTATCCCTGTATTTAATGTATTTGCATTGTTTTTTACTGTTTGTATTTAATGTCCTGTGCCCTGTATTTCACTGTATTCCTGCATTGTTCCTCACTATCTTGTAAAGCACTTTGTGATGGAGGTCCACTGTGAAAGGCGCTATATAAAATAAAGATTGATATAAAATGTTAAAATTGTATTATATATATATATATATATATATATATATATATATATATATATATATATATATATATATATATTATTATTTATTTCTTAGCAGACGCCCTTATCCAGGGCGACTTACAATCGTAAGCAAATACATTTCAAGTGTTACAATACAAGTAATACAATAAGAGCAAGAAATACAATAACTTTTGTTCAAGCAAAGTACAAGTGTATACAATAATACAGCAGATAATAGTGATAGTTACATCAGGATATGATTAAATAGTGATAGTTACATATATATATATATATATATATATATATATATATATATATATATATATATATATAAAATCTGAAACGGCACTTTTAAACGAAATAAATATACACATCATAACAGTAATACAGTAATACAAAAAAACTGTTTTTTTTTTTCTAAAAGCCGTACAACAAAACCTCCATTTTCTTTCACGATCTAAATTTCCTTTATTCCCTCGCCATGACAAAACTACGGTGCACCCGCGTTGGCTCCAGTAACGTGCTAACTGAACCGACCCCTCCACACGACCATCTCCTATTAAAATCCTTACCTTCTGAATTTCTTTGTCTGTGTCGCGATTGTTAGGCTGGGATCCTCCACATGCCCTTTTCCGGTTGCCATCCCTGGAGCGCAGGAAGCAGGGCGCAAGCGTCTCTGGGAATTGTAGTTTGTAAGGAACGCCTCTGTGTAGCTTTGAAATAATAATAATAATAATAATAATAATAATAATAATAATAATAATAATAATAATAATAAAAACCCTACATCGCCAATAATATTATAGGGTTAACACGAATCTCACCAGTTAATAAATATATATATATATATATATATATATATATATATATATATATATATATATATATATATATATATATATATATAATGTTGTTGAAGCCGACACCCTGGGATCCTTCAAGAAGCTGCTTGATGAGATTCTGGGATCAATAAGCTACTAACAACCAAACGAGCAAGATGGGCTGAATGGGGCCTCCTCTCGTTTGGAAACGTTCTTATGTTCTTAATACTTGTATTGTGATTCTTGAAATGTATTTATATGTATATATGTATGTATATATTCAGTAATTATATATATATATATATATATATATATATATATATATATATATATATATATATATATATATATAAAGTTAACTTCTCGATAATAATAATAATAATAATAATAATAATAATAATAATAATAATAATAATAATAATACAATGATTTAAATGTTGCTTTCTCTAAACTATTTTATTTGATTAAAAAAAAATATATATCTTTACTAATAATAACTGAGATTAATTTTTTTTTTAAAAAATCAGCCACCGTAGTGTTTGCAACCCAACCTCAAACATCCATCCACTATCATTAACCGCTTACTCCTTTACAGGGTCGCGGTGAGCCGGAGCCTAACCCGACATACACAGGACGCAAGGCGAGACTCCACCCTGGACGGGACGCCAGTCCATCACAGGGCACCACACACACACTCACTCACACAGAGGGCAATTTAGAGTGACCAATCAACCTAGTCAGCATGTCTTTGGACACGGGGAGAACATGCAAACTCCACACAGACAGTACCCTAGGCCGGATTCGAACCCAGGACCGTGCCGCCCCAACCTCAGACAGAACAGGAACAATAGCCTTTCTGAATACCAAGATAATTTAACCAGCTGGGGTTTATATAAATATTGTAAGACAGCGGGTTGTGAGAGACAGCAGGGAGGGGGTTAAAACCTCCCTGCGAGAGAAATGCACCTTTTGTTAATTGGTTGGATTGGTTGCTTTATTATTTCATTTAATTTGCTAATTGTTTTGTTAATTGTTTTATTGGTTAGTTTAATTGTGTTTAATTGTTTTATTATTAATTATTATCCGCACCTGGGCGTTATTGGAAAATTAGATCCAGGTGCGGGGTTTAAAAGGAGAGCAGTCAGTCTGCTCGAAGCTGCGGAGTAGAAGGAGGCAGAAGGAGGCAGAAGGAGGCAGAAGGAGGCAGAAGGAGGCAGAAGGAGGCAGAAGGAGGCAGAAGGAGGCAGAAGGAGGCAGAAGGAGGCAGAAGGAGGCCTGAGAGTAAGTGCTTTGTTAAGTGTGGTAGTGTTGGTTCTGTGCGTCAGGTAAACGGCTTATCCGTCCTGAAAGTTAGTCAGGGAAATACCTGTGCAGTAAGCGCTCCAAACGGAGTTAGGTGTTCGTTTGTATTTTGTTTTATTACTGTGTTTATTAAAATAATAGCGCGACAGCGCTGGAAAAATCCATTTCTGTGTTTCTGGGTCGTAATTTTAAAGGGGCACGAACCCGAGTGAGTTCCGCTCGTTTACAATATATAAATATATCGCGTATATTAAATATAATTGCCAGTGTCTTTTCCGAATACAGGCTGTATCTGATTAAAAGCTGGAGCGCTGCAGTTTATCTGACGTCATTCCTAAGTGTAGTATTTTCTTTAACACTTCTGTGTTTCTGTCATTAGACACACTAATCTTTTTTATGACTAATTGCGTTAAAACTAGCTTTGCACGCGAAGGTCATCGGGAGGTTTTGCGGTATAGGTGACATTTTCTCTCGCATGCAATCTGGGAGAAGGGGAACCCCCACCCCCAAAAAAATTATAGTACTGTATTATCTTATTATTTATTAGTATTCATTCGGCAGACTATTATTATTATTATTATTATTATTATTATTATTATTATTTATTTCTTAGCAGGGCGACTTACAATTGTTACAAGATATCACAAGATATCACATTATTTTTACATACAATTACATTTTTTTCACATTATTTTTACATTCAATTCCCCATTTATACAGTTGTTTTTTTACTGGAGCAATCTAGGTAAAGTACCTTGCTCGAGGGTACAGCAGCAGTGTCCCCCTCCTGGGATTGAACCCATGACCCTCCGGTCAAGAGTTCAGAGCCCTAAAAGGTATAGACAATGTCGACCCAGGGGACTTCTTTGACCTGAAAAAAGGAAGAAGGACCAGGGGTCACAAATGGAGATTAGATAAAGGGGCATTCAGAACAGAAAATAGGAGGCACTTTTTTTTACACAGAGAATTGTGAGGGTCTGGAACCAACTCCCCAGTAATGTTGTTGAAGCTGAAAACGTTCTTATGTTCTTATGTTCTTATAGCGCGACTCGACCGGCATAAAACTAATTTTGAATAAATAGCAGAAATGCCTTCAAGCGAAAGCTGGAAGTCAAAGGTATGAGGGAAAATTGAAAAGTTGAGAGCGGGGTTTAAAACAAAATACAAGATATGAAAGTGGCAGTTTTGAAATGCAGGAAATAATCGAGACAGAGTGTGTGGTTTATGCATTGGTGGCTCGGCTGCCTTTTTTTTTTTTTTTTTGCTAATGGTTCATCTCGCCTACTGAAGCGGTCATGAAGAGGGCACCTTTCTCTATCTCAGTCAAAACACTTATCTTGCTCATAGTAGGAGACTGGCATTTACATTTTTAGCTGAGATTTAAATTCCAGTTAACTAAAAAAAATAATGAAATGAAACGTTAACCACAGTTCAAACGGCACAGATTTACTGAGCAGCGTTTGCCCCAACCGTGGGATAAATTTACCATCAACACGACCGGAAATTCGTCGAATTTACCTCGCTGCTCGGTGGAGCGTGCCCTCTTAACCCCTTTAATTTCTGTTTTTTTTTTTTTTTTTTTTTGCTTAAGAATAAACTTAAGTACAAATAAAAAAAGACTTTTTAATTTTATTATTATTATTATTATTATTATTATTATTATTATTATTATTATTATTATTATTATTATTATTATTTATTAGCAGACGCCCTTATCCAGGGCTATTTACAGTCGTAAACAAAAATACATTTCAAAGATCACAATACAAGTATTAATACAATTAAGAGCAAGATAAATACAATGACTTCAGTTCTAGCAAGTACAAGTGTGACAAAATACGATTCAATAACGGAGCAGATAACAGTGTCAGTGATAGTTACATCAGGATATAATTAAATACAAAATACTACAGGTTAAATACCACTTGTGACAGATTACAGTACTCTAAAGTACAGGATTAAATTATTATTATTTATTTCTTAGCAGACGCCCTTATCCAGGGCGACTAACAATTGTTACAAGATATCACATTATTTTTTACATACAATTCCCCAATTATACAGTTGGGATTTTACTGGAGCAATCTAGGTAAAGTACCTTGCTCAAGGGTACAACAGCAGTGTCCCCCACCTGGGATTGAACCCACGACCCTCCGGTCAAGAGTCCAGAGCCCTAACCACTACTCCACACTGCTGCCCACGAAAGCACTCTAAAAAAAGGATTAGTCTATTCTTGCAATTTTCCGGGTTTTTTTTTAATTTATTTTTTAAGTTGATGTAAACAAACTGGGGCGCCAACAGCGCCTGGTTTGTGGCGCTGAAAGCTAAATCACCCGAAAGCCGCTTTGTGTGGCTTGGAACTTGGTTTCAGGAGACCAGGTTTTGGGGCCACTGCGCGTCGCACCAGGCAGGGAGACTCGGGGTTTGATTCAGCAAACCTCAAACTAGGTCTCTCATCGGATGGGGGTCTTCAAACCCGCTGCTGATCCTGAAAACGTGGCTTCGTGTTCCCTCAGCTTAAAACTCTAGCTGTCCATAGACTAGACTCAAGGCCAACCAATCAAATCACAGTGTTACCTGCGTCAAAATTGGAAAAAAAACTTCTTTAAATGGACAGCCTTTATACGGTCTGTTCATATATATATATATATATATATATATATATATATATATATATATATATATATATATATATATATTATTATTATTTATTTCTTAGCAGACGCCCTTATCCAGGGCGATTTACAGTCGTAAACAAAAATACATTTCAAGAATCACAGTACAAGTATTAATGCAATTAAGAGCAAGATAAATACAGTGACTTCAGTTCTAGTAAGAACAAGCATATGACAAAATACTATTCAATATATATTCGACTGCAATAAACCTACAAAAAATCAAGATAAAATAAAAACATAACACGTTTGTTTTTCATTTCATAATACATATTTAATTAAATTTAATTAAAAGAAGTAACGAAATTGCAAATTGATCAGACACTCTCCTCGCGGTCCGTTTAAGATCAGGTCAAAAGTTTATTTCAATAACATTTTACTCATAGCTGTCTGAATTGTGTGGCGTCCCTGACGACTCGCTTTCTGTGTATTCGTGGGTGTGACTTTGAAAAACCCAAATTCCAGAACTGTTCAACTGTATTCAGGTCTCTCTGAGAAACACGCCGAGCTCTCTGAAGCGTGTAAGCAGTGCTGAATACATGCGCAGCTGTACAAAGGTAAGACGAATTTTTTCCCATTTATAAACACGTTTGTTGCTTATATGTATATACATTATTTAATTGTATTATATAATATTTGAAAAATCTATATATATATTCATTTTTCAAATGTTATATAATACAATTAAATAATGTACGATACGGCAGAATAAAGGGAAATATATGACTTAATAGAACAAATAACTCTCTGTCAACCACTGACTTTCTATATCGATTTCAAATGAGTGTTCAAACGTCAATGCTTGTCTGCCTGCCTGCCTGTCTCTCGTATCTGTCTGTCTATGTATGTTACGTGCTTTTACGGTGGAAAACTTTTAAAAGTGACAATTTACAATGTTTTTTAATATGCTTTAACAGACCGCTCTGTGCTTTACAATGCTTCCCTATGCTTTACCACACCTCTCTGTGCTTTACAATGCTTCCCTATGCTTTACCAGACCTCTCTGTGCTTTACAATGCTTCCCTATGCTTTACCACACCTCTCTGTGCTTTACAATGCTTCCCTATGCTTTACCAGACCTCTCTGTGCTTTACAATGCTTCCCTATGCTTTACCACACTTCTCTGTGCTTTACAATGCTTCCCTATGCTTTACCACACTTCTCTGTGCTTTACAATGCTTTCCTGTGCTTTCACTGTCCTGTATTTTGCTGTGCTTTTACTGTGGGTCACTTTTATAAGGCTAGACTCTCCAGGCAGATTTGTCGAGGCACAATCGACAATCATAGAAAAGATCACAGATGTTTATTATATTATAATAATTTATTTATTTAAAATGTAGTAAAACACAAAAAAAAAAAAATTAAAACGTATTGAAAAACATACATGGTGATCAATCAAAAATGCGTCACTGAGTTTACATGCTAGAGACAGAAACGTGGATCTGTTTCAGGGCTGTTTTGTCATTCAGTTTATCAATCAATCAACCAGCCTTATTTTATATATTTAATTTATGGAACGAGGAAAGCGTTTATTATTATTATTATTATTATTATTATTATTATTAGTGAAATGGCCAACTTTGATCACCTTTGTCAGTGTGTGTCAGTGTGTGTGTCTGTGTGTCAGTGTGTGTGTCTGTGTGTCAGTGTGTGTCTGTGTGTCAGTGTGTGTGTGTGTCAGTGTGTGTGTGTGTCAGTGTGTGTGTGTGTCAGTGTGTGTCAGTGTGTGTGTGAGTGTCAGTGTGTGTGTGTGTGTCAGTGTGTGTGTGTCAGTGTGTGTGTGTGTGTGTGTCAGTGTGTGAGTGTGTGTGTGAGTGTGTGTGTGAGTGTGTCTCTGTGAGTGTCAGTGTGTGTGTCAGCGTGTGTGTGTCTGTGTGTGTGTGTCTGTGTGTGTGTGTGTGTCTGTGTGTGTGTCAGTGTGTGTCGGTGTGTGTGTCTGTGTGTCAGTGTGTGTGTGTGTGTCAGTGTGTGTGTGAGTGTGTGTCAGTGTGTGTGTGAGTGTCAGTGTGTGTGTCAGTGTGTGTCAGTGTGTGTCAGTGTGTGTGTCAGCGTGTGTGTGTGTGTGTGTGTGTGTGTGTGTGTCTGTGTGAGTGTCAGTGTGTGTGTCAGTGTGTTTGTCTGTGTGTGTGTCTGTGTGTGTGTGTGTGTGTGTGTGTGTGTGTGTGTGTGGCTTCGCTTGTGTTTGGTTCCACAGTCAAGTCATGCGTTGTCGTCTTCGTCTTAAAAGAAATAGTTCTTAATAAATAAAAAAAAAAAACATTTCCTCGCGCTCTTTTCATTGCATCAGGAGGACTGACTGACTGAATCAGCCAATCGTGCGGGAGACACGAGTCACGTGACTCAGCTTCCCTTTTATTATTACTACACCATTCATCCTAACCCCTCAGCTGCACGAGGCTTATAGAATTGCCCTGCCTATCTCTGTCTCTCCACGACAGCTGACTGTGGGGCAGACTGGTGTCCGACGTACGCGAGACGCTCCCCGTTTCAAACACGGCGTGGAGCCGGGGGCAAAAACCCTTGAGTGCCGCCTGGCGCAACGAGGCGTCGGTACAGGCGTAGATGACCGGGTTAGCGCAGCTGTTGGCGAAAGCGAGGGGCACGGTGACCTGCAGTCCGAGTTGAGCGACTTTTGTCGCCAGGCAGGAACGGCGGAGGGACATTTCCTCGACCACAGCCAGCAGCTTGAAAGCATTGAAGGGGACCCAGGAGAAAACGAACACGGCGACCACCAGGAAGACGATGCGGAAAGAACGCCGCAGCTTCTTGTCCTGCGTGAGCGTCCGGTGATAGTGGTGGCACAGCGTCTTGGTGATACAGCAATAGCAGTAGAGAACGATAAGCAATGGCAGAAAGAAAGCCGCGGAGCCGAGGAGGGGGGAGGCGAGGCGGCGCTGGGAAGGATCCGCGTTGCGGCAGCGCCAGGAGTCGTAGGTCTTCGCGTGCTCTCGCTCGAACAGCACGGGGAGGGCCAGGAGCACGGAGACAATCCACACGGAGACGCAGCACGCCGCGGAGATCAGGTTCTTGTTGTAAACGTGCGTGATTCGTCGGTAGATGTCAGAGCGCACCACCGCTAGGTACCTGTGAATACATAAACAATTATAATCCTATTAATACATATACAGAGCAGAACGTTTATCAGTAGTATTATAAGTCATGTGTTAAATTTGCCCGTTATGGGTGTTTTAAAGAAGGGATGGTAATCAGACTCCTATTGCACAGCAGCGTCACCCAGTCCAGGTTTTACTACCAGCTTGATCAGCCCCAGTGTGTCTAGGTAACAAGATCAGGTGTGTCTTATTATTAAACTCCTAGTGAAACCAGGAATGGATCACACTGCTGTGCAGCGGGGAGTCTTATTTCCAGCCCTGCAATGTAACTGCAGTTTAATATCACTAGACTAGACTGGACTGGAATTACATTGTAACTGCAGTTTAATATCACTAGACTTGACTGGACTGGAATTACATTGTAACTGCAGTTTAATATCACTAGACTGGACTGGACTGGAATTGCATTGCAGGGCTGGGAATCAGACTCCTGTTCCACAGCAGTGTTACCCAGTCCAGGTTTTACTACCAGCTTGATCAGCCCCCAGTGTGTCTAGCTAACAAGCTCAGGTGTGTCTTATTATTAAACTCCCGTATTACCTGTCAACGCTCATGGCGGTGAGAAAGAAAATGCCAGCGTGCATGTTCAGGGAGGCCGTGTAGGAACTCGCCAGGCAGGAGAACCAACCGGTGCGCCACCGGCCTCCGGAGATCTCGCTGTCCAGCCAGAGGGGCAGGACCAGGAGGAAGAGCAGGTCGGAGAAAGCCAGATTGATCATGAAGAGCTCCACGGGCCTCCAGTGAAAGCGGTGCCGGACCCACAGCGCCCCCATGAGGAGCACGTTGCCCGGCACGCCGAGCGAGAGGACCACGCAGTACAGGATGCAGCGCACGATCCAGCCCCACGGCAAATGAGGAACGTCGCAGTAGATTTCCTCAAAGGGAGAGTAGGAGGAGGAGGCGTTGGGGTAATCTCCCGAGTAGGAATAATCGTCGTATTCGTCCATGATTTTCACACCGGCTAGAGAGAGAGAGAGAGAGAGAGAGAGAGAGAGGATTTGCTATAAATATACTGTAGATACAAATTATTTTCATCAGGGGTAAGCTTTCAGGTTCAGATTTTTTTTTAAAGGTGCAGTAGCATAATCCTAACACTTGGTGGCACCAAAGTCAGGGAAGATACTACTAAAGTTCTTCAAACGTCAATAGAACAATACAATACAATACAATAAATACAAATGCACCTTTTGTATAGATAGAGAGGTTAGTGTTGTTTTGATGTTGTTGATGGCAGTAGAATTTCTTATTAAATTTCAAATTCGAGTGTGTTTTATTTAAGATGGATCCCTTGAGTTATACATTTCGTTTGCCAGGGAGTTGTGAGTGAGAGAAGGCTGCAAGCAATGATAAAAAAATAAAAAGGTGAAGTCTTCAGTGTCTTATTTTATATATCGAGGCGTCATTTAAAAAAAGCATCTGAAGGTCTGTATTGTATTTGCGTAATGCATAACAGTTACGTTTAAACTTCTGAGGATAACAAAATCATAGTGAGTTATCATAACGATATAGTTAAAGAGAAAATTAAAGGGTACAGAAGGACTTTTTTATTTTATTAAAGTGTGCGTGCTGTTTTTTTTATTTTTTTACATTTTGACCACTTTTTTAACTTTTAAATTGCAATCCCTGCCTCAAGATGCCTTCCCACGTACCCGCATGGACTTCTCAGAACTACATTTCCCATCATCCTCCTGCTCACCAGTAAAATCCATCTCGGTTACATATGTGAGTAGGAGGATGATGGGAAATGTAGTTCTGAGAGGTCCCTGAGGGGACGTGGGAAGCCATCTTGAGGCAGGGAATGCAATTTAAAAGTTTTAAAAAATGGTAAAAAAAAAAAAAATAAATAAAAAGGTCATTTTTTACACTTTAAATGAACAGGAAGACGATGCCAGTTTAAAAAAAAAAATGTTTCAGCCCTCCCTCAAATTAGGACAATGGCACTGAATGGGTTAATCAAGATATCACTTGGCTGGCAAGATTTTAAAAATCTCTCTCTCTCTCTCTCTCCCTCTCCCCCTCTCTCTCTCCCTCTCCCCCTCTCTCTCTCCCTCTCCCCCTCTCTCTCTCCCTCTCCCTCTCCCTCTCTCTCTCTCTCTCTCTCTCTCTCGAACTCAGAGCGAAAGTTCCAGTCGAAAGAATGGCGTTTGAATTGGCAGATAACAGCAACAGCTCCCGTATATGTTTTGAGTTCTTCTGTGCTTGTGGATGATGGGGGGGGGGGGGGGCGATCGGTTCTCCCCAAAAAACTGCCTGAGGATTATATCTGCCCACTTGATTCGTCAGTTTGCTAAATAAAATCTCCGATGCTCCAAAAACGACGGGCCCAGTCGATTAGGGAGGCCGTGTTGGTGAATAGCCTGCTCTGAATTCGTTGTCTAAAACGATTCTTGTTTGCATTGACTGTAGTTTCCCGGTGTGTTTGTTTTCTTCTCTTTAATGTATTTTCTGTGGTTATCTTTCCTTTCATGTGATGCTGTACAGCGCTTTGAGACGACTTTGTTATATAATAATAATAATAGTCACAACTCAACATAGACTGCAAGTTATGTGCGTGTGGACTCTATTTCAACTAACTCTTAAACTTGTATAGGATCCAACATAAATACAGGTGACAGCAAAATGTTTTAATTCATGTTGAATGAATGAAAAACAAAAGAAGTATAGATGGAGATGCCGGGGATTGAACCCGGGGCCTCACACATGCGAAGCGTGCGCTCTACCACTGAGCTACATCCCCTCTCCTATCCTCACGACTCGACGAGGGATTGAGAGTCATGTATTTTATTGAGAAAGCGTTGAGCATTTTAAAACATGCCTGTACATAGAGGATATGTAGGCAGCTGTGTTGAGTAGTGGTCAGGGGCTCTGGACTCTTGACCAGAGGGTCGTGGGTTTAATCCCCAGTGGGGGACACTGCTGCTGTACCCTTGAGCAAGGTACTTTACCTAGATTGCTCCAGTAAAAACCCAACTGTATAAATGGGTAATTGTATATAAAAAATAATGTGATATCTTGTAACAATTATATGTCGACCTGGATAAGGGCGTCTGCTAAGAAATAAATAATAATAATATTTTACGGCCCAATTAAAAATAAACAATTTAATAAATACATTCTCTCATGAAAAGCTATTTGACTTATTAAAAACATAGAAATCGTAACGGCAATTAGACCCGACAGCAAACATCGTAAAAAAAGATAAGGGGGCTGGTAATGAAGCTAATTAATGAAGCTGTTAATGAAGAATATCATTTAATGATGAAACTGCAGTAGATCAAAGGTGGTCAAAGTTGGCCATTTCACTAATAATAATAATAATAATAATAATAATAATAATAATAATAATAATAATAATAATAATAATATCAAGCTTTACGTCATTTACAAGTATTTTAATTTTATTTTTTTGTAAATATATTTATTTAATATATATATTATTTTGCCTGCATCTTCAAACATGTTGTCGAGATATGATTATTATTATTATTATTATTATTATTATTATTATTATTATATATTTTTTATATAAGACACTAGTCAAGTATTTATTACCATATTTATAATATCTTTGTGTGTTTATATATATATATATATATATATATATATATATATATATATATATATATATATATATATATAAGTGTATTTGAAAGCAAACAGTGGAGGCACTTATAGGATTTTGATAGCTAATGATGTATGAATCTGCTCATCCTTTCTATTTAAACCTTAAATTTGCGTCTCTGGTAAAAGCGCTTTTTCTTCTTAGATAATGTTCTTCGTTTTGAAAACCATTGAGTAAAAACCGAGCCCCGTCATATAACAAAAACGCCTTGAGGTTACCCCACAGACTATTAAAAAACCCGTACAATCGGTCAAGGCATTATAAACAGAGACAGACTCATAACGGTAACGCTTTCCATTGCGCGTCTCTAATGGCTGTGTGTTTGCATATAGCAGTTACTTATTAAATACAGGCATGCTTACACATCATTACAATGTTATTATGCAGAGTTACGATGGACTGAATGTGGAGATCTGTTTGCACGATATATGCAAGTACAGAATTGCGTCAGAAAAGGGGTTAGGGTTCGGGTTAGAGTTATAACATGCAAGAAGATGCACGCTATATCACTGATGACTGAGCGGGAATTGAAATTCTCACATCCTGAGGTGTTTTCACGCAGGTGGGTAGATAAAGACAAATTATTATTATTGTTATTTATTTCTTAGCAGACACCCTTATCCAGGGCGACTTACAATTGTTACAAGATATCACATTATTTTTACATACAATTTCCCATTTATACAGTTGGGTTTTTTTACTGGAGCAATCTAGGTAAAGTACCTTGCTCAAGGGTACAGCAGCAGTGTCCCCCACCTGGGATTGAACCCACGACCCTCCGGTCAAGAGTCCAGAGCCCTAACCGCTACTCCACGCTGCTGAAAATCTGGAGGTGCTCCTAATACATGCACACTGCAGAAAGAAAACTATCATGAGTTTGTGTTTGCGCTGTCCCTGGTTTAGAGTACAATTGCATTATTGGTAATTCAGTATAGCTCTTGGTGTTTGTAGATCTAATGTAGATTTCAACGTTATCGGGTTTACACAGAGCGCTGTGTTTCTCTGAAGGATCGCCCATGCAGATACAGAACGTGTTATCTGTGACAGCCTTTTCTTATCAAAGGAAGTTTCATTTCAGCACAGACAAGAGAACGAAAAGAAGGCTTGAAATGGTGTCTAGTATGCAAAATCGCGTTGCAATGTACGATTACACCTTAAGAGAAAAATCTACACGGCCGTTACATATTACATTACATTATTATACTACGGTTGTCGGGTATAGAGGCAGCAGTGTGGAGTAGTGGCTAGGGTTCTGGACTCTTGACCGGAGGGTCGTGGGTTCAATCCCAGGTGGGGGACACTGCTGCTGTACCCTTGAGCAAGGTACTTTACGTAGATTGCTCTAGTAAAAACCCAACTGTATATGTAATTGTATATAAAAATAATGTGGTCGCTTGTAACAATTGTAAGTCGCCCTGGATGAGGGCGTCTGTTAAGAAATAAATAATAATATAGAAGGCTTTGCTGTTTTGAATGGATTCTCTCTATAAGCATCAGTCTGCTTGGGTGTTTCTACAAATGCTCTCTGAAGAAGGCGGAAGCCAAAACGTTGTAAAAGCTCATTATTAAACGAGCGGGTTTATCAATTATTTTGTTTCTTCTGTGTTAAATATCTCTAGTGATCCTGTTGGATCATTCAGCAGTATGGAGTAGTGGTTAGGGCTCTGGACTCTTGACCGGAGGGTTGTGGGTTCAATCCCCGGTGGGGACACTGCTGCTGTACCCTTGAGCAAGGTATTTTACCTACATTGCTCCAGTAAAAACCCAACTGTATAAATGGGTAATTGTATGTAAAAATAATGTAATATCTTGTAACAATTGTAAGTCGCCCTGGATAAGGGCGTCTGCTAAGAAATTAATAATAATTGAAAACAGCAACGCGTTCTATACCCAACCAAGATAGTATAATAATGTAATGTAATATGTAATGACCGTGTAGATTTTTCTTTTAAGGTCTAATCGTACATTGCTGCGCGATTTTGCATATAAGACACAATTTTCTTTTCTTTCTCTTTTCTGTGCTGAAATGAAACTTCCTTCGATAAGAAAATGCTGTCACAGATAACAGGGTCTGTATCTGCGTGGGTGATCATTCAGAGAAACGCAGCGCTCTGTGTAAACTCCACAGCGTTGAAATCTACATTAGATCTGCAAACGCCGAGAGCCATACTGAGTTACCAATAATGCAACTGTACTCTAAAACAGGGACAGCTAAAAAACAAACGCATGATAGTTTTCTTTCTATTGTACAGCAGTGTGCACATGTATTAGCTCACCTCCAGATTCGTCTTTATCTTCCCACCTGCGTGAAAACACCTCAGGATGTGAGAATTTCAATTCCCGCTCACTCATCAGTGATATAGCGTGTATCTTCTTGCATGTTATAACTCTAACCCCTTTTCTGACGCAATTCTGTACTTGCATATATCGTGCAAACAGATCTCCACATTCAGTCCATCGTAACTCTGCACAATAACATTGTATTGATGTGTAAGCATGCCTGTATTTAATAAGTAACTGCTATATGCAAACACACAGCCATTAGAGACGCGCAATGGAAAGCGTTACCGTTATGAGTCTGTCTCTGTTTATAATGCCCTTGACCGATTGTACGGGGTTTTTAATAGTCTGTGGGGTAACCTCAAGGCGTTTTTGTTATATGACGGGGCTCGGTTTTTACTCAATGGTTTTCAAAACGAAGAACATTATCTAGGAAGAAAAAGCGCTTTTACCAGAGACGCATATGTAGCTGATATTATTATTATTATTATTATTATTATT
Organism: Acipenser ruthenus; assembly: GCF_902713425.1. NCBI lineage: Eukaryota > Metazoa > Chordata > Actinopteri > Acipenseriformes > Acipenseridae > Acipenser > Acipenser ruthenus. Next base: position 463,651 of record NW_026708779.1, read on the forward strand.
ATTATTATTATTATTATTATTTATTTCTTAGCAGACGCCCTTATCCAGGGCGACTTACAATCGTAAACAAAAATACATTTCAAGAATCACAGTACAAGTAATAATACAATTAAGAGCAAGATAAATACAATGACTTTGGTTCTGGCAAGTACAAGTGTGACAAAATACGATTCAATAACGGAGCAGATAACAGTGACAGTGATAGTGACATCAGGATATAATTAAATACAAAATACTACAGATTAAATAACACTTGTGACAGATTACAGTACTCTAAAGTACAGGATTAAATGCAGTAAAATAGGGGGCAGATAAGAGGTTTACAGTAGTCCACAGTAAACAGAAACGGATCACAGACACATTGAAGGACATTAAAACGCATATATATATATATATATATATATATATATATATATATATATATATATATATATAATCTGAAACGGGACATGCTTTTTTAACAAAAAATATAATAATAATAATAATAATAATAATAATAATAATAGTGTGTGTGTGTGTGTGCGTGTGTCTGTGTGTGTGCGTGTGCGTGTGAGTGTGTGTGTGTGTGTGTGTGTGTGTGTGTGTGTGTGTCTGTGTCTGTGTGTGTGTGTGTGTGTGTGTGTGTGCGTGCGTGTGTGCGTGCGTGCGTGTGCGTGTGTGTTTGTAAAGATATATAAGTGACATCGCAAATAAAGAAAATAAATATTCAGTCATAAGAAACCCCGTCATGCAAAACTAGCCACCTCGTTTATGGTTTATAAAATCTGTAGGAGAGACAGGGACAAGATTATATAAAAGAATACAGAATCACCTCTGAAACACAATAAATACAAAAGTCAACCAACCAGCAGTTACTATTATTATGGATTTCTTAGCAAACGCCCTTATCCATGTATATTACAAGGTATCACATTATTTTTACATACAATTCCCCATTTATACAGTTGGGTTTTTACTGGAGCAATCTAGGTAAAGTACCTTGCTCAAGGGTAGAGCTGCAGTGTCCCCCACCTGGGATTGAACCCACGACCCTCTGGTCAAGAGTCCAGAGCCCTAACCACTACTCCTTACTGCTGCCCTCACTTTCCACAAAAAAAATGCACGCAACATGAATTTGTAGTTCTAGAAGAGCATCTACAACAAAAGAGTAACGGACAGTTAATGGACACATAGACTCCACACCACGATGCCTGCAGGTTTAAATTGGCAGGAATAGTAGATCGTTACATCATTAACTACGTAGCCAATGACATCACAACAAGCGCGTTAATAGATTTCAATAAAAAATAAGCGAGTGTGGTTACCATGGCATCACAGAAGCACCTCCACTGTTAGTTTTCAAACACGCTTTCCCTTGACAAAAGCGTATTAAACACAGACACGTTGGGAAGTCGGCTCTTTTCAGCAAAAAATGTTTGTTTTTTGTTTTTTTTAATATCATAGGTCTACATAATTTTGACCACAAGTGGCTGTACGGCCACGATTATGACCGACATCCGGTTTGACAACTATGTATGTGACCTATAGTCTGTTTACACCCGAGCTGTGTTTAAAACGACAAGAATTGTGCATGAATTAAAACGGACTATTAAATGCAACAGATCCGGCGGTGTTAGGTAATATCCATTATTTACTCATTGAACGATGATAGAATTATTGCACTATGTTTTATTTTATTTCCCAAATCGCAAAACATCACATTTGACTGCTGGGGGCTAGTGTGGGGTAGCGGTCAGGGCTCTGGACTCTTGACCGGAGGGTCATGGGTTCAATCCCAGGTGAGGGGATACTGCTGCTGTACTCTTGAGCAAGGTACTTTACCTAGATTGCTCCAGTAAAAACCCAATTGTATAAATGGGTAATTGTATGTAAAAATAATGTGATATCTTGTAACAATTGTAAGTCGCACTGGATAAGGGCGTCAGCTAAGAAATTATATATATATATATATATATATATATATATATATATAATATATATATTATGAAAATGCAATATCTGAAAACGGAGTGGCGTTTTTTCTTTGATAAAAGCGGGTTCGGTTTGTGAAACTTTGCCTTGTTTATTAGAATATTGATTTAATAAAAAAATAAAGAAAAATTAAAGAAAATAAAACGTTTCCCTCCTGCTAAAAAACAAACCAAAAATTAAGCCGACATGTAATCTGGCGCTTTTGTCAAACAGATTTACAGGTCATTAAAAGCTAATTAAAACGACGGTGAATTAAAACGGATGACCTATTTCTTAAACACCTTTTGAAAGAAAAGGTCAATTTGTGACACAGCGGGTTATATCTTTGCAAGGATAAATCAGGGTTTTTCAAATTTCAAAACACCCAAAAATTAGGGAAAATTTGTGAGAAAAAAAATGGACAACATTTTTGTACCCTCCCCGCACCCCGCACCCCGCACCCCGCATCCCGCAATCATTTCTATTTTACCTGAATATCTTGTCTTCTCTCTGGTTCTTGAAGCGGTGCTAAAACCACCTCCTCTCTCCTGCCTCTATTGATGGCAAAAAAAATAAAAAGCACAGCTAATAATTTAAGCGATCAGCAATAGCCACGCATACGTTTCCGCTGGATAACACACCCTGTCTATCTGCAGAGAGACTCGCCGTCACCGCAATGTTAATCGAGGTCGTTACACAGATGTTGCTTTTGCAAGCGGTTTTGAGGCTGAGCTCTCTGACCCGGTTTCAGACAAAACAACTTAACACAATAATGTGTTTATGTCTTAAAACTCAACCGAAGTGGTATACACGATGGTTATTGACAGTGTGTCGGTGTGTTTTTTTAGGGATGTGTTTTAAGCGGTGAGCAGGGGGTAGAATTAGGAACTGATTGTTGATGAGGGTATTTAGGAAGTTTTGGTCATAACTGTCCTTCATAAGCAGAAATGCCAGTGACACGACTCTGAGGAAGGATTCTGTCTGGAGCGTCCTAAATACTACTGTATTTGTGTTGTACACTTTATGCATCTTTACTATTAGTTAAAAAAAGGTCGAATGAACGCTGGTAGTTGTAGTTTCTAGTTTCTAGTTGTAGTTTTAACATGAACTTAACAGAAAAACTGACCAATGGAAAAATGCGTCATTTCTGAAATCTAGCATGAAATGTTACTTTATGGCTTCCGGTATAGACTATTTTTTTTGCGATATCATTTTTGTAGTTTCTTTGATTTACATGATGTTAAATAAAATATTATTATTATTATTATTATTATTATTATTTATTTATTTATTTATTTATTTATTTATTATTTATTTCTTAGCAGACGCCCTTATCCAGGGCGATTTACAATCGTAAGCAAATACATTTCAAGTGTTACAATACAAGTAATACAATAAGAGCAAGAAATACAATAACTTTTGTTCAAGTGTGACAAACCACAATTCAATAATACAGCAGATAATAGTGATAGTTACATCAGCATATGATTAAATACAAAATACTACAGATTAAACTGTAGTAAATTTACTATTATTATTATTATTATTATTATTATTATTATTATTATTATTATTATTATTAATGTCTCAGCGGAAATAAATAACATAAAAATCAACGGCAAAATTTGACAAATCATTCCAACGTGCAGGACCGCAGTTAAATAATAATAATAATAATAATAATAATAATAATAATAATAATAATAATAATAATAATAATAATAATAATAATAATAATAATAATAATAATAATAATAATAATAATAAATAATAATAAACAGTGGTACCAAAATAAAAATAATAATAATATTCTAAGTTACTGTGTGTGATCTTGCTCACAGTCAGCAGATCTGTAAACCTGATCAGATTTAAAATACATATTTATTTCTGAGTGAATTTAAAATAAATACAAAAAAAATGTATTTTGAAGAGGCTCTTTTTTATGCTCGAAGAGAAGGCGTTCCAGAGATGAGACGCTTGATAAATCATTCGATCTCAAATCAGGGATATTTAAGTGCGCCATTATGATGTCATAATACACGCAACTTTTCGCTTCGAGGAACCAGACTCCCACAGAACGCCAGACCCGTGTTTTCATTAGCTTAACAAATTATCACGTTTTCCATCACAAATGCTCCCCAACACAGAAGTTGCTTTTGCAAGCGGTTTTGAGGCTGAGCTCTCTGACCCGGTTTCAAACAAAGCAACTTAACACAATAATGTGTTTATGTCTTAAAACTCAACCAAAGTGGTGTACACGATGGTTATTGACAGTGTGTCGGTGTGTTTTTTTAGGGATGTGTTTTAAGCGGTGAGCAGGGGGTAAAATTAGGAACTGATCGTTGATGAGGGTATTTAGGAAGTCTTGGTCATAACTGTCCTTCATAAGCGGAAATGCCAGTGACACGACTCTGAGGAAGGATTCTGTCTGGAGCGTCCTACTTTTGTATTTGTGCATCTTTACTATTAGTTAAAAAAAGGTCGAATGAACGCTGGTAGTTGTAGTTTCTAGTTTCTAGTTGTAATTTTAACATGAACTTAACAGAAAAACTGACTAATGGAAAAATGCGTCATTTTTGAAAACTAGCATGAAATGTTACTTTATGGCTTCCGGTATAGACTTTTTTTTGTGATATCATTTTTGTAGTTTCTTTGATTTACATGATAAATCAAATATGTACATTATGTTAATCTATTATTATTATTATTATTATTATTATTATTATTATTATTATTATTATTATTATTATTTATTTCTTAGCAGACGCCCTTATCCAGGGCGACTTACAATCGTAAGCAAATACATTTCAAGCGTTACAATACAAGTAATACAGTAAGAGCAAGAAATACAATAACTTTTGTTCAAGCAAAGTACAAGTGTGACAAAATACGATTCAATAATACAGCAGATAATAGTGATAGTTACATCAGGATATGATTAAATACAAAATACTACAGATTAAACTGTAGCAAATTTACTATTATTATTATTATTATTATTATTATTATTATTATTATTATTATTATTATTATTAATAATATCAGCGGAAATAAATAACATAAAAATCAACGGCAAAATTTGACAAATCATTCCAACGTGCAGGACCGCAGTTTAATAATAATAATAATAATAATAATAATAATAATAATAATAATAATAAACAGTGGTACCAAAATAAAAATAAAAATAATATTCTAAGTTACTGTGTGTGATCTTGCTCACAGTCAGCAGATCTGTAAACCTGATCAGATTTAAAATACATATTTATTTCTGAGCGAATATAAAATAAATAAATACAAAAAAAAAAGTATTTTGAAGAGGCTCTTTTTTATGCTCGAAGAGAAGGCGTTCCAGAGATGAGACGCTTGATAAATCATTCGATCTCAAATCAGGGATATTTAAGTGCGCCATTATGATGTCATAATACACGCAACTTTTCGCTTCGAGGAACCAGACTCCCACAGAACGCCAGACCCGTGTTTTCATTAGCTTAACAAATTATCACGTTTTCCATCACAAATGCTCCCCAACACAGAAGTTGCTTTTGCAAGCGGTTTTGAGGCTGAGCTCTCTGACCCGGTTTCAAACAAAGCAACTTAACACAATAATGTGTTTATGTCTTAAAACTCAACCAAAGTGGTGTACACGATGGTTATTGACAGTGTGTCGGTGTGTTTTTTTAGGGATGTGTTTTAAGCGGTGAGCAGGGGGTAAAATTAGGAACTGATCGTTGATGAGGGTATTTAGGAAGTCTTGGTCATAACTGTCCTTCATAAGCGGAAATGCCAGTGACACGACTCTGAGGAAGGATTCTGTCTGGAGCGTCCTACTTTTGTATTTGTGCATCTTTACTATTAGTTAAAAAAAGGTCGAATGAACGCTGGTAGTTGTAGTTTCTAGTTTCTAGTTGTAATTTTAACATGAACTTAACAGAAAAACTGACTAATGGAAAAATGCGTCATTTTTGAAAACTAGCATGAAATGTTACTTTATGGCTTCCGGTATAGACTTTTTTTTGTGATATCATTTTTGTAGTTTCTTTGATTTACATGATAAATCAAATATGTACATTATGTTAATCTATTATTATTATTATTATTATTATTATTATTATTATTATTATTATTATTATTATTATTATTATTATTATTTATTTCTTAGCAGACGCCCTTATCCAGGGCGACTTACAATCGTAAGCAAATACATTTCAAGCGTTACAATACAAGTAATACAGTAAGAGCAAGAAATACAATAACTTTTGTTCAAGCAAAGTACAAGTGTGACAAAATACGATTCAATAATACAGCAGATAATAGTGATAGTTACATCAGGATATGATTAAATACAAAATACTACAGATTAAACTGTAGCAAATTTACTATTATTATTATTATTATTATTATTATTATTATTATTATTATTATTATTATTATTATTAATAATATCAGCGGAAATAAATAACATAAAAATCAACGGCAAAATTTGACAAATCATTCCAACGTGCAGGACCGCAGTTTAATAATAATAATAATAATAATAATAATAATAATAATAAACAGTGGTACCAAAATAAAAATAAAAATAATATTCTAAGTTACTGTGTGTGATCTTGCTCACAGTCAGCAGATCTGTAAACCTGATCAGATTTAAAATACATATTTATTTCTGAGCGAATATAAAATAAATAAATACAAAAAAAAAAGTATTTTGAAGAGGCTCTTTTTTATGCTCGAAGAGAAGGCGTTCCAGAGATGAGACGCTTGATAAATCATTCGATCTCAAATCAGGGATATTTAAGTGCGCCATTATGATGTCATAACACACGCAACTTTTCGCTTCGAGGAACCAGACTCCCACAGAACGCCAGACCCGTGTTTTAATTAGCTTAACAAATTATCACGTTTTCCATCACAAATGCTCCCCAAGTCAGAATTTAGCTTTACAAATCCGGGGTAAGCAGCTCTGAATTTGTCCCAGCTATCAATGACGAAATATCGAAATGACATTATTGTAAGGAGGTTCGTGGGTTCAATCCCATCTGTTGGACACTGCTGCTGTACCCTTGAGCAAGGTACTTTACCTAGATTGCTCCAGTAAAAACCCAACTGTATAAATGGGTAATTGTATGTAAAAATAATGTGTAAAAAAATTGTGTAATTGTATGTAAAAATAATGTGATATCTTCTAACAATTGTAGGTCGCCCTGGATAAGGGCGTCTGCTAAGAAATAAATAAATAAATAAATAAATAAATAAATAAATAAATAATAATAATAATAATAATAATAATAATAATAATAATAATAATAATAATAATAATAATAATAATAATAATAATAATATTTCTGCTGATTGGCCAGTCTCTTATAGGTTAGCAAACACGATGTCGATTATGTATAGAAAAATGAATGAATCTTGCCATGTCAATTTTTTAATAACGTTTGCACTGTAAATACGAGGACCGCAGTTAATGACGTGTGCTTAATAAAAAACACATGGTTTGGTTTTAAGGGGCAATACAGTTCTGGGTGTCTGTAGTGCGCATTTAATCCCTGATGTGTTTTCATCATGCAAAATACATGCACGGTTTTCAATTGCTTATGCTACAGTGAGAACGAGTTACAAACAACTAGGGCGCAGATTCGGCAAGGGTTTGGTGTTTAGAAAACGCTGTTTTCTGAATCTGCGATAAACTTGCATTATCTGCATGTCGTTTACTTGATCTTGTCAATGGCTTTTAAGTATTCTGCATTAGTTACTTGCAACAGCAAAACAGCAAACATAATTTTGTGTGTATAATAAACTTAGACTTAACTCTGGATCAATACTTCCTATCTTATTATGGGATAATCGATTGAAAAAAATGCAAATACAGCTGTGGCCAAATATTTTGCATCACCTAGAATTTTAGGATTGAGACTCATTTTATATATTTATATATATATATATATATATATATATATATATATATATATATATATATATATATATATATATATAATGAACATAATTTATATATTTTATTTAACCTCATATTCATGTTTATATATTCATGGAATTCAATATGTTAACAAGGGAACATTATTCAGCAGCTTTCATTGGACTCTATGAAGCAGAATCAGGTAATTTTATATAGAGGGTGTGGAATTCAATATGTTAACAAGGGAAAATTATTCAGCAGCTTTCATTGGACTCTATAAAGCAGAATCAGGTCATTCTATATAGAGGGTGATGCAAAACGATTGCCCAGAGCTGGCTATACAGGCAATTAAATGTTACAGTCCAACCAAAATGAATACCAAACAGGATATGGGGTTGGTGACGCCTTGAAATAGCAGAATTACTCAGCGTGGGTGTAAAAAACAACTTCGGTCTGTTTTGTCTCGCTATTGCAGATGCGGCCCTGAGAAATGAGAGCTAAATCGTTTAGCTATTGCAGTCATAGCTGTTTTACTGTATCCAAACTCCAGAGGCTTAAATCATCGGGTACATGCGTGTTCGGACGTATACAGATTAATGTTACTTTATATCGCTGATGAATAGGTCTAACATTATTATTATTATTATTATTATTATTATTATTATTATTATTATTATTATTATTATTATTATTATTATCTCTAAACACGTGATCATCCTAGTATCACATTATCACGTTTGATTGAAGAAAAAGTCGCATGTGAATATTTAAATCCGATATCTTTTTCTGGTTATTATTATGTGTTTATTTAGCAGACGCCTTTATCCAAGGCGACTTACAGAGACTAGGGTGTGTGAGCTGTGCATCAGCTGCAGAGTCACTTACAACTACGTCTCACCCAAAAGACGGAGCACAAGGAGGTTCAGTGACTTGCTCAGGGTCACACAGTGAGTCAGTGGCTGAGGTGGGATTTGAACCGGGGACCGCTTGGTTACAAGCCCTTTTCTTTAAACACTGGACCACACAGTCTCCTTAATATTAAAAACACATTTGACAGGGTTTTTTTTACAGTGTATAAAACAATTAGCTGTATGTGTAGACAGGCAACTCATTATTACATGAACAAAACAATACACTTTGAATTAATATTCTAGACAAAGACACGGACGAACGAAACGATAATACATCACACGCTTTCCAGACCTCAGAGGTCTCTTCTGCAGGTGGAAAATGCCATCTTTGAATATCAACATCAATCTCTCTCTCTCTCCTACTTTCCCACTGCAGAAGAGACCTCTGAGGTCTGAAAAGCGTCTGGTGTATTATTGCTTCGTTCGTCCAGTAAAAGGGATCACATCTCCGTGTCTTTGTCTAATGTATTATGCATTGTTTTTATATCGTGTATGATGCATTTCTCTGTATTTAAAGTTATGGATTTTCTTGGTGTTACTGCATCTTGTAAAGCGCTTTGTGATGGAGGTCCGCTATGAAAGGCGCTATATAAAATAAAGATTGATTGATTGATTGATTGGATATCCTCTCTGGATTAATACAGCTTCAATGTCATCGATTCATATTCTAACACATTTACTGAATGTGGTGTAAAACGAAGAACTGCTATGGTATTATTATTATTATTATTATTATTATTATTATTAATAACAATAAATAAAAATTTTGCATTTTGTTGTGCAGTTTTATTTTATATATATATATATATAAATTTAACATCATGTAATTAAACAAACAAACTACCAAATAATATTGCAAAAGTCTATACCGGAAGCCATAATAATAGTATTTTAGTTAGATTTCGGAAAGGTGAAATTTTTCTATTGCTGTCAGTTTTTCGTTAAGTATATGGAGATAAGTCAACATTATTAACGTAGGTTCCATTCGACTTGATGAAGCAGAAGGAGTTCATTCCACAGGGTGATGACGCAACACTATTGGCCAGAGCTGTAGATCCATTCTGAAGTTTCCAATAAGGAGAAACTCATGCACCAGGACTGCCCTCTGCTGGGGATTCCCTGCTATTGCAACTAGGTTACAGCTAGTGAAGTAACTACACATGCAGGGATGTCGAGAGTTTTTGGGAGCATACAATTGCACAGAGAAGCTCTCCATATGAGATTAATGTATATAAGGGGTGTTCGTTTCCATTTCCTAAACGTGTAAAGTGTATTATGAATAAAGCTGATGAAGTTAATAAGAGCTTGTGTTTAGTCAGCGCTCGTAAGAGCTAGGTGTTTGTTTGTGTGTGTGTGTGTGTGTGTGTGTGTGTGTTATTAAAAATAACGCATCCTCTCCTTAAACTTTCAGTCTTGTGTCCGGGTCAGTCTATTGAAGGGCAACATTTCTTACTACTGAGAAACTGTAATCAGAGTCATTCAAAATGATTTCAAACACCAGGCAAGGGTCAGGGTGCAGTGAGAAATAAATCCAGCATTTGAATCAAGTAACGGAGAAGAAAGCCAGAGTTTTAGCTTTACTTCTTATGCATTCTATACAGAGCCAGATGGATCCCCAGTTTAATTTCTACGACTTTAATCTTAAATACCAGCAGGTTTTTTTTTTGGGGGGGGGGGGGGGGTTGGACAAAATAACACACACACAAAACCCACTTGAATTAAATTCTCCAGTTTATTCATGGTTTTGTTACATCGGTGTTATATATTTTTTTTCCATTTCACATGACATGGAGATGACAACATGAAGTGTGTATAAAAGCATAAAAACAAGGAAGGAACATTTTTTAATGCAATAAAAAGGGTGGGGCAGTGATCGTGTTCCTGGTGCTAGTAATCTGTATTAATCTGTGTAGGTATGCGGGCAGATGATCAGTGGAGCTGTGTTTCTACCAGAGGAATAAAGACCAGGACAAAAGAGCGGATAGAGCTTCTCTGTGAAGGTGTCGGTGAAAGTGTAGATGTGAGATCTGGTCTCCACATTGTAAAAGGAGAGCTGCCCTCCCTCATAATCCAGATACGCCCCCAGCTTCCGTAGCTTCTGGCTCCTGGGGAGGTGGATCTGGGGGTTGGTGAGAGCGCTGAACCGATTCTTTTCCTCGTTCCACCAAATGGTCCAGAATCCCTGCTGTGGGTTCTCAGTGATACCCCCCTTCCTCTGAGAAGACTCTCTGGTGACTCCGAGTCCCCAGCTGATCTTGTCCCCCACCTCCACCTCCCAGTAGTGTCTCCCTGAGGTGAAGCCCTCCCTGCCCAGGACATAGATAAACTCATCAAACCTCTTTGGATTGTCAGGGAGAGGTTGTCGTTTATTCCCATCTTTGACTTGTTTTCCATCCTTAGAGAGGATGAGATGGGGCTGTGCTGTATCAGGGTCCAGAGTCACGTCAACTGTGGAGCAGAGAAGATACGGTGGGTATAAAGCATGTCAGTAACATACATCCTACTCCACGGGTGTCAATACAAAATCAGAGCTATGAAAAAGAAAGTAGACAACTTTGAACTACATAACAATGAGGGGCGCAGACTACATAACAATGGGGGCAGCAGTGTGGGGTAGAGGTTAGGGCTCTGGACTCTTGACCGGAGCATCGTGGGTTCACGATGTTTAATCTGTAGTATTTTGTACTTAATCATATCCTGATGTAACTATCACTACTTAATCATATCCTGATGTAACTTTCACTATTATCTGCTGTATTATTGAATTGTGGTTTGTCACACTTGAGAATTATTGTATTTCTTGTTCTTATTGTATGACTTATATTGTAACACTTGAATGTATTTGTATTTGCTTGCGATTGTAAGTCGCCCTGGATAAGGGCGTCTGCTAAGAAATAAATAATAATAATAATAATAATCCCAGGTGGGAGACACTGCTGCTGTACCCTTGAGCAAGGTACTTTACCTAGATTGCTCCAGTAAAAAAACCAACTGTATAAATGGGTAATTGTATGTAAAAATAATGTGATATCTTGTAACAATTGTGAGTCACTCTGGATAAGGGCGTCTGCTAAGAAATAAATAATAATAATAATAATAATAATAATAATAAGACCTCAATAGGAATAAAGAATGTCCTCCGTAAGTTTTGACACCATTGATTATATAGAAATAAGTAAAATTATGGTTTTACTGGCAAAAGTTGGGAAAACATCTCACTTGAAAAGTATTAAGTTGTTTTGATCATTACTGTATGACAGAAACCTGTGCAAGACTAGAAACACCGCCCCCTGCTGGTTTGAATTATTATTTTCCAAACTGGAGATCTTATGAAACCTCAAAGCACCTCTCGCACCTCTTCAATCTTATTGAAGCTCAGAGAAGTTTGTTCCTGCTTAACAGAAATCACTGTGAAACACCGCACCCTGCTGTTAATTATTATTATTGTCCCACAGCATCTCCAGCACTATTCTGCATAACCTGAGTTATAATTATTCAATCTTATTGAATCCTACTATTGCATCTGGTGCACCAGTGATTTTGTACTGACAGCTCACATATTATTTGCACCAACCTGCTATAGTTGCTTTCATCAACTCCACCTTCCAGAATCCCTCAAGGTGGTCTTTGAGTCGAGACACAGCTTTCCTCAGAGTCCAGAAAGAGTCGTCTATGTTATCAAAGAGCTGCTGAGCAGCAGGAGGGGCGCAGACAGACTGGAAACTCTACAGGGGGAGTGTGGAGAAAAGGATTCATCAGCCAAGCAGCACAGGGGCTGCAACACTGGACTCAGCAGCTGGGGAGGTCTTTCAGTGTGTACAGGAAATAATCAGGGAGACCCCAGAATCTTACAGAAAGACCAGCGACCAAACTGAACACAAGCATTGACTGTGCTTTGAGCTAGATAAACCCCATTGTAAAAACAAACAGCAGTGTGTTTAAAAGTCCTGATACTGAACCCCCATTCAGTGCATCTGCATTGAAACATGGTCTGACCTGCAGAAAGTGGATGTGATCCTCTGTCTCAGAAAGCTGCTCCATCTCAGCCTTCCTCTTTCTCAGCTCCTGGATCTCCTGCTCCAGTTGTTCTCTTTGCTCGTTGGCCCGACTCACTGCAGCCTTCTCTTTAGCTCCAATCAGCTCTCTCACCTCCGTCCTGATTCTCTCAATGGACCGGATCAGCTCAGACAGGACCTGCTCGCTTTCAGCCCTTTCCTTGTGTGCCGACAGCTAGTTAGAGGAGGGAGGGGATCAGTGACACGCACCCCCTGACAATACCATGTCTTTGTTAGACTGTTCTCGCACTCACCTTGAGAGACTCCACAGCCTGATTCAGTCTCTCCAGCTCTTTCAGTCTCTCTTCAATGAGATTTCCTATTTCCGCCTGTCTTTTCCCCAGCTCCTTCTGCACAGAACAAGATGGGCAGAAACAGATACACAACAATGCAATATTACTGAAGCAATACTGTCAAACTGAAACAGTAAAAATACTGTGCTATTATTATTATAATGGTAATGTACATGATATGATTGATTTGGCAAAGCATTGTTAATTTTAATAGAAACATCATTTAAAAATGATGTAATAATAATAATAATAATAATAATAATAATAATAATAATAACAAACAGAAAGTTAATTTATTTTCTTTTTAGTGCTTCTGAAGTTTCATTTGTTTGTGTTCTCTCACACAAAGCACAGCCATGTGAACTGTATTATAATAATAATAATAATAATAATAATAATAATGTAGATAGAAAATATGTATTATTATTATGTGTTTATTTAGCAGACGCCTTTATCCAAGGCGACTTACAGAGACTAGTGGGTGTGAACTATGCATCAGCTGCAGAGTCACTTACAATTACGTCTCACCCGAAAAACGGAGCACAAGGAGGTTAAGTGACTTGCTCAGGGTCAAACAATGAGTCAGTGGGTGAGGTGGGATTTGAAACAGGGACCTTCTGGTTACAAGCCCTTTTCTTTAACCACTGGACCACACAGCCTCATACCAACTGTAAAAATGGGTAATTGTATGTAAAAATAATGTGATATCTTGTAACAATTGTAAGTCGCCCTGGATAAGGGTGCCTGCTAAGAAATAATTCATGTAAAAAAAACATGGTCTGCTTGCTGCTCTTTGACAGTAAAATATTGTTTTTAGTTCACTGAAGATAGTCAAGTTCTAGTGGTTACATTGTCTGTGATTCAATCTGTTCAGTTTGACTGGATCCACAAGTGCAGGATTGCTAAGTTTGGGGTGAATCCATTTCAAGGCAGTTTGATGGGATAGAACATCATTCAAATGAATATTCAAGAGATAACCAGCAGTTAAACATCTCATAATCCATTAGCAATAGATAAAACAACACATGCATTGCAATGTTCTCAATTTGTACTGTCAGCCTGCCAGTGCGACTGCACTTATTGAATGGACTGTCTCAAAACCTGGAGCACCTTCTGGACAACGTTCTAGTTAACAAGCTATACCAGATTAGAAATACAAACTCACACAGCATAGAAATACAAACACAGCATAGAAATACAAACACACACACACAGCATAGAAATACAAACACAGCATAGAAATACAAACACAGCATAGAAATACAAACACAGCATAGAAATACAAACACAGTATAGAAATACAAACACACACACACAGCATAGAAATACAAACACAGCATAGAAATACAAACACACACACACAGCATAGAAATACAAACACAGCATAGAAATACAAACACACACACACAGCATAGAAATACAAACACAGCATAGAAATACAAACACACACACACAGCATAGAAATACAAACACAGCATAGAAATACAAACACAGCATAGAAATACAAACACACACACAGCATAGAAATACAAACACACAAACACAGCATAGAAATACAAACACACACACACAGCACAGAAATACAAACACAGCATAGAAATACAAACACAGCATAGAAATACAAACACAGCACAGAAATACAAACACAGCATAGAAATACAAACACAGCATAGAAATACAAACACACACACACAGCATAGAAATACAAACACACACACACAGCATAGAAATACAAACACAGCATAGAAATACAAACACAGCATAGAAATACAAACACAGCACAGAAATACAAACACAGCATAGAAATACAAACACAGCATAGAAATACAAACACAGCATAGAAATACAAACACACACACACAGCATAGAAATACAAACACACACACACAGCATAGAAATACAAACACACACACAGCATAGAAATACAAACACAGCATAGAAATACAAACACAGCATAGAAATACAAACACAGCATAGAAATACAAACACAGCACAGAAATACAAACACAGCACAGAAATACAAACACAGCATAGAAATACAAACACAGCACAGAAATACAAACACAGCACAGAAATACAAACACAGCATAGAAATACAAACACACACACACAGCATAGAAATACAAACACAGCATAGAAATACAAACACAGCATAGAAATACAAACACAGCATAGAAATACAAACACACACACAGCATAGAAATACAAACACAGCACAGAAATACAAACACACACACACAGCATAGAAATACAAACACAGCATAGAAATACAAACACAGCATAGAAATGCAAACACACACACAGCATAGAAATACAAACACAGCACAGAAATACAAACACACACACACAGCATAGAAATACAAACACAGCACAGAAATACAAACACAGCATAGAAATACAAACACAGCATAGAAATACAAACACAGCATAGAAATACAAACACAGCATAGAAATACAAACACAGCACAGAAATACAAACACAGCACAGAAATACAAACACAGCATAGAAATACAAACACAGCATAGAAATACAAACACAGCACAGAAATACAAACACAGCATAGAAATACAAACACAGCATAGAAATACAAACACACACACACAGCATAGAAATACAAACACAGCATAGAAATACAAACACAGCATAGAAATACAAACACAGCATAGAAATACAAACACAGCATAGAAATACAAACACACACACACAGCACAGAAATACAAACACAGCACAGAAATACAAACACAGCATAGAAATACAAACACAGCACAGAAATACAAACACACACACAGCATAGAAATACAAACACACACAGCATAGAAATACAAACACACAAACACAGCATAGAAATACAAACACAGCATAGAAATACAAACACAGCATAGAAATACAAACACAGCATAGAAATACAAACACACACACACAGCACAGAAATACAAACACAGCACAGAAATACAAACTCATACATTGCACCCACCTCTTTCTCCGCCCTCTCTCTTGCTGGTCTAATATAACAGTGTAAAAAAAACCGAAATATTTTGCAATTTAACATTAACTGTTGGTCAAATAAGATTTCAAAATTTAGGAGCATTATTTGCATAATAACTCTAGAGAAAATGATCAATTTTGATTGAATGTGACAAGACTATTTTTTCTGCTTTAATAAATATTATGTTTAAATCGTGAAATATCTTGGAAAATAGCTATTTTTGCACCGTGAGATGCCGCGAAATAAGATATTTTGTCACTTGAGAAAGAAACTCGGCTTTTTTTTTACAGACGCATACCTGTTTCTCCGCTCTCCCTTCCTCTGCTAGGATAGCAGCGTGGGTGTGGTGATCTTTGAGAGTACACGTCATGCAGATACAGCTCTGATCGGTTCTGCAGTAAAGCTCCAGCAATCTCTGGTGCTGTTTGCAAAGCTTCTGCTCCAAATCTCTGAGAGGCTGGACCAGCGCGTGCCTCTTCAACCCCGCGGTCTCGTAGTGTGGCTGCAGGTGCGCTTCGCAGTACGAGCCCCGGCAAGTCAAACACGACCTGACCGCTCCGCGCTTTAACTCGGTGGGGCAGAAATCACAAGGCACGTCTCCGAGCTCAGCAGAGACAGGAGCGGGAGCGGGGGGTTCCCTTAATAAAATAACATGGAAAACAACGCGTTCAAGCATTTTAAAACACCAACGGGACTTCATATTGACAATGCAGTGTATGTAATGCAGTATATCGAGTACAAGGTCCTGCAGAAATCGTGTGAATGAATCCCTTTGAAATGTTAAGCATGCATTACACATTAAATGGTAATAAATGGTCCATTCATTTTTTTAATGTTAAAATGAACACCAGGTTTAAAATCTATTCAAAATCACCAAATGAAAAATACACATTACATTTTAAACACACAGAGATATTTCAAACAAAGCTTCCAACGCAACACACGCGATGTGGGCTCCGCTTTGTTCCAACACAGTATCAGAACTGAAGTAGTTTGGAGAGGCTGTCATTGCGCGCCAAAATTACAAACAGCGCGCCTATTTCGAGAATATATTTTCTTTAGTACTATCAGAGGGCTATAGCACAGGTACAGTACATACCTTTTCGAGTCGAGTCCTCTCGTTTTCTTCAATTCCTCCACCAGTTCGTTAAGGACGTTGCTTTTGCGCAGAACGGGCCTGGGAGTGAAAGTCTCCCGGCACTGGGGGCAGCTGTAGTCGCCGGTTTGGTCACTCAGGTCCCAGTAGCTCCCGATGCAGTCCAGGCAGAAGCTGTGTCCGCACGGAACGGTTCCGGGCTCGGTGAAGAGGTCCAGACATATGGAGCAGGAGAACTTCTCCTCTGGAGACGCCGCTGTCGCCATCGCTGCTGTCCGTCAGGGAGAAAGCTGGAGAAACGAAACTTAAAACTCCGGGAAGTCAGACTAGCGGAGCTATGAAATGAGCGCGCAAAGGAGCACAGCGAGGCGGGCTTTGGCAACAGAACAACCACCGTGTCGTGCTGCCAGTATTACTCACAGCTGAGTCATTCTTTAACACAGGTTATTATTATTATTATTATTATTATTATTATTATTATTATTATTATTATTATTATTATTATTATTATTATTATTATTATTTGGCAGGCGCCTTACACAAGTGTCACAGGGCAGTACAGAGTTAAAGTACAGGGAGACTCTGTGGTCCAGTGGTTAAAGAAACGGGCTTGTAACCAGTAGGTTAAAATCCCAGCTCAGCCACTGACTCCCTGTGTGTGTGTGTGACCCTGAGCAAGTCACTGAACCTCCTTGTGCTCCGTCCTTCAGGATGAGACGTCAAACAAACGAGCTCCTATTGGAAGTGACTCTGCAGCAGCCACTGACTCCCTGTGTGTGTGTGACCCTGAGCAAGTCGCTGAACCTCCTTGTGCTCCGTCTCTCGGGCGAGATGTAATTGTAAGTGACTCTGCAGCTCATGCATCGTTCACACACCCTAGTCTCGTATTTTGTAAAGCGCTTTGTGATGGTGATCCACTATGAGAGCCGCTATATAAAATAAAGATCATTATTATTACAATGCAAGATTCATATTTAAACACAGCGCAGTTTACAGGAAGTGTAAATTATATCACTAAAGTACAATATGAAATAAGATGCATGATAGATTTTTATAAACTGAAGTGTAATTAATTTGCATAAAATTCAAACGAGTATATGAAACTATAATTGCATGATTACAGAACATACATTTACAAAATCACATTGAAATGACTTCTCTAAATTTACTTTTTTCTTTGTTTCTCTCTCTCTGTCCTGAGGTACTTTGCTTTATTATTGTGTTCTATTAAATGTATCTTCTCTTGTTTCTATGTGTCTCCTGAAACGCGCGTCTGTTCTTGTTTTTCACTCACTACCTTTCAACCCCACCTGTCCATTGATTGACATCCTGAAATGACGTAAAAACTGTCATTTACGTCATTAACATAGAGGTGTCTCGTTTTAATACTGAATAGTTAAATTGCACCCATTCCAGCTGTGGGAAAAGTTTTTCATTTTATGATGGAAACAACGTTCAGGATAATAGTCGGGAGTTTCGGACTGTCGGGAGACACTTTTGATAATCAGGGCCATTATATCTATGCTGGGTTGCAATGCAGACTTTTACAGGGACTCGCTGTGCCGCTCTGTGTGACACCGACATGGAGTTCAGCTCAGATTAAATTCTTACACACATTCGTGTCTCCGTGTGCATGCTTGCTCAGAATATTTTATTTCATGGAAGGTAGGCACGTGTATATTACAATGTCATATTTATATTGAATTACGTTGTTTTTTTATTTACAATAGGTTTGTCACATTGGCAGAAAACGGTATGCGCTTCCCTGTGGAGTTTTTCAAGTCTTTACATCCCAACATTGAACACAATTGATGCAAACAGAGGTCAGACACCATAGTAACAGATCGTAGATCAAATTCCCATTCTTTATTCTGTACTATTTAAAAAGAACACAGTTAAAAACAAAGCCACGTTTTGTCCAGACGGTCTTCCCCAGTCTGTCGTGAATAGACACGCCCCCTCACCATTACACACCTTACCACGTGACCTCAATGAGCTCATTAACGAGACAATCATTGAAAACCCGCAATTCAAATAATCAGCATCACAAAGCGCAAACAATGCTATTAAAACACAATACAAATATTTCAAAACATCCATCCTTCAGACTTTATTTTCATTTATAATCACACATTTCAATATTATCTTATTTAAAATTAGATTTGATTCTATGTTCACAATATCAATAATCAATCAATATTACAAGATATCAATAGCTGCCCCAACCCAAGTCAATCCAGTGCTATATAAAGCACTGTGTGTATACATATAGCATCACTTCATAGATTGAACACATCGCTGCATTTCCCAGTAGAAGTATCCAAGCATGTATCACGGAGAAAACAGCTGAAGCCATGTTCTGCATTCAGTCCTGTAGGACTCAGAGTCTCCAATGTAAAAATCCACAAAGTCTTTCCATCCCACATCATCCTTCATGGGAAGTGTACAACACTGGAGAGCGACAATGCAGTGCGATAGCTATCTATCTATCTATTTATTTATACAATCTGCCTTTACCTGGCTGTGATCTGCTGGGAGCTGGTCTGGTGAATCCTAACTGTCCGATAGCCTTGCGCGGTCCATTCACATCACGTGACAGCGTGACCTTTCAACTCTGCCAGCCCCGCCCACTCTACATTTATATAGACTTGAATGGAGTGAGGACGGCAGTCCAGCGCCCGGCTGTTAGGATTCTCCAGACGAGATCACAGCAGCTCACAGCCAGGTAAAGGCAGATTTAAAATGATAAGAACTCGATATTGGAGGAGCTGCAGAACCCAGAAGCACTCAGAATGACTGAATCACAAACATTGTGTATTAATAAGAGAAAGAGATTACAGTCACCTCTGAAGATCCCTATTCTTGAATAAATGCTGTTAAAAATAAACTAGAATAAACTGCTTTAAAAGTTTTTTGTTTGCTTGGTGAATTTAGCACTCCAGGAAGGTGAGGGACAATAGCTCTGGTTACACAAGGCTGGTGTCACACAAAAATAGGTCCCCTGTCATACTGTAAAGTAAATTACATTTATTTCATGCATAAAGTCTCTTTAAAAAAAAAAAAAAAGTCACATTATTCATTTTACACGGAGCAACACCCCCACCTGGTGGACAAAATGAGTAAAAATCTATTTCTTTTAGAAGTAAATTCTTTTTTGTAAACACAGCTTTTCTTGTGCTAAATAAGGCTTTAAAATATATTTTCTTCCCACTGATCAGATTTAGCTACTGTATTTTTTACTTTAAAATATTTGCATTTCTCAAAAAAAGTAGAAAAACAAGGGACCAAAATATCTTCAACACAAGAAAGGAGGGACCAGTGATCATGTTCCTCGTGCTGGTAATCTGTATTAATCTGTGTAGGTATGCAGGCAGATGATCAGTGGAGCTGCGTTTTTACCAGAGAAATAAAGACCAGGACAAAAGAGCGGATAGAGTTTCTCAGTGAAGGTGTCAGTGAAAGTGTAGATGTGAGATCTGGTCTCCACATTGTAAAAGGAGAGCTGCCCTCCCTCATAATCCAGATACACCCCCAGCTTCCGGGGCTTCGGGCTCATGGGGAGGGGAGTCCAGGGGGAGGTGAGAGCACTGAACCGATTATTTTCTTCATTCCACAAAATAACCCAGAATCCCTGCTGGGGGTCCACAGTGAAAGACCCCTTCCTCTGAGAAGACTCTCTGGTGACTCCGAGTACCCAGTATATCTTCTCTCCTGCATCCACCTCCCAGTAGTGTCTCCCTGAGGTGAAGCCCTCCCTGCCCAGGACAAAGATCTTCTTATCAAATCTCTTTGGATTGTCAGGGAGACACTGTTGTTTATCCCCATCTTTGACTTGTTTTCCATCCTCAGACAGGATGAGATTGGGCTGTGCTGTATCAGGGTCCAGAGTCACGTCAACTGTGGAGAAGAGAGTGGGGGTAAAACATATACAATATAACACACTGAACATGTCAGATACAAACATCCTACTCCACAGATATAAACACAAAATCTGAGCCGTCAGGAACATGGAAAAGAGCGCTTGGAAAAATGGAAAATATATTCAGTGCTGGAGAAATCCCTTGTCAAGTTTTCACAGAATTGGATTGGCGATTCTCCAGATAGAAGTTAGACTTGTATTCTCGCTGCAGATAAAAACGGACCCCTCATGAAAAGCCTAGTGTTCTGATTATGTGTCTGAGAGTGGAATGGAGAAAGGTGTTACTGTACTACAGACAGTATGATAACTAAAACATTGGAACGTGTTGTTTTCATATTGTGGCCCTTCTGAAAACACAAAACATCTCTCACGATATTCTTCATAAATTCACTTAAAATGATCTGATCTTCAAAAATAAGAAATCTGAAGGCAGAAATCGAACTAATGCTGTTTAAATAATAACAAGAATAATAATAATAATAATAATAATAATAATATCTATAACTGCATCTGGTACTATGCAGCTCACATATTTATTGTACCAACCTGCTATAGCTGCTTTCATCAACTCCAACTTCCAGAATCCCTCAACATGGTCTTTGAGTCGAGACACAGCTTTCCTCAGAGTCCAGAAAGAGTCGTCTATGTTATCAAAGAGCTGCTGAGCAGCAGGAGGGGCGCAGACAGACTGGAAACTCTACAGGGGGAGTGTGGAGAAAAGGATTCATCAGCCAAGCAGCACAGGGGCTGCAACACTGGACTGAGCAGTTGGGGAGGTCTTTCAGTGTGTACAGGAAATAATCAGGAGGACCCCAGAATCTTACAGAAACACCAGCGACCAAACTGAACACAAGCATTGACCGTGCTTTCAGCTAGATAAACCCCATTGTAAAAACAAACAGCAGTGTGTTTAAAAGTCCTGATACTGAACCTCCATTCAGTGCATCTGCATTGAAACGTGGTCTGACCTGCAGAAAGTGGATGTGCTCCTCTGTCTTAGAAAGCTGCTCCATCTCAGCCTTCCTCTTTCTCAGCTCCTGGATCTCCTGCTCCAGTTGTTCTCTTTGCTCGTCGGCCCGACTCACTGCAGCCTTCTCTTTAGCTCCAATCAGCTCTCCCACCTCCGTCCTGATTCTCTCAATGGAGCGGATCAGCTCAGACAGGACCTGCTCGCTTTCAGCTCTTTCCTTGTGTGCCGAGAGCTAGTTAGAGGAGGGAGGGGATCAGTGACACGCCTCCCCTGACAATACCATGTCTTTGTTAGACTGTTCTCGCACTCACCTTGAGAGACTCCACAGCCTGATTCAGTCTCTCCAGCTCTTTCAGTCTCTCCTCAATGAGATTTTCTATTTCCGCCTGTCTCACCTCCAGCTCCTTCTGCACAGAACAAGATGGGCAGAAACAGATACACAGCGATGCAATATTACTGAAGCAATACCGTCAAACAGAAACAGTAAAAGTATTGTGCTATTATTATTATAATGGTAATGTACATGATATGATTGATTTGGCAAAGCATTGCTAATTTTAATAGAAACACCTTCTAAAAAATGTGTAATAATAATAATAATAATAATAATAATAATAATAATAATAATAATCAGTAACATTGGCTGGACCAGCGTGTGTCTAACATTCACATATATGTTTACAGTAGTATATAAAAATACAGCAATTGCATTTTAAATATTATACCATGAAAAGTAGACCACTATGAAATGTGTACAAGGGATTCAACACACTGTACACAGTATAGGAAGCCTTGACACTCTAGTTTAAACAGTGTACCTTTTTCTCCGCCCTCCCTTTCGCTGATGAGACAATTGAATGGTCCGAGTGGTCGCTGTCTATGCACAGCGCGCAGATACATCTCTGATCGGTTGTGCAGTAAAGCTCCAGCAATCTCTGGTGCTGTTTGCAAAGCTTCTGCTCCAAATCTCTGAGAGGCTGGACCAGCGCGTGCCTCTTCAACCCCGCGGTCTCGTAGTGTGGCTGCAGGTGCGCTTCGCAGTACGAGCACAGGCACGTCAAACACGACCTGAGCGCTCCGCGCTTTATCTCGCTGGGGCAGAAATCACAAGGCACGTCTCCGGGCTCAGCAGAGACAGGAGCGGGAGCGGGGGGTTCCCTTAATAAAATAACATGGAAAACAACGCGTTCAAGCATTTTAAAACACCAACGTGTGAATGAATCCCCTTGAAATGTTAGGCATGCATTACACATTAAATGGTAATAAAAGTTACATTCATTTTTGCAAACCATAAAATTCACACCAAGTTTTGAAATACTGTAGCGTGCACGGGGCTAGAGGTCAGGGATGCTAGGTGACGCAATCTAAACATGACGACATAAGCCTGATCTCTGCTCCTGTTTTGTACAGCGGGATCGGCGCTATGCTTCAAAGCGGGAGGTCCCGGGCTCGCGTCCGACCTCCGCCTGTGAGAAGCTCCTGCTTCCGGGAACAGAGATTCGCCACTATACATTCAAAATCACCCGATGAAAAATATTTCAAACAAAGCTTCCAACGCAACACACGTGATGTGGGTTCCGCTTTGTTCCAAACACAGTATTAGGACTCAAGTAGTTTGGAGAAGCTGTCATTGAGCGTCAAAGTTACAAACAGCGCGTCTATTTAGATAATCTATTTTCTTTAGTACTATCAGAGGGCTATAGCACAGGTACAGTACATACCTTTTCGAGTCGAGTCTCGTTTTCTTCAATTCCTCTACCAGTTCGTTAATGATGTTATTTTTGCGCAGAACGGGCCTAGGAGTGAAAGTCTCCCGGCACTGGGGGCAGCTGTACACGCCGGTTTGGTCACTCTGGTCCCAGTAGCTCCCGATACAGTCCAGGCAGAAGCTGTGTCCGCACGGAATGGTTGCGGGCTCGGTGAAGAGGTCCAGACACACGGAGCAGGAGAACTTCTCCTCTGGAGACGCCGCTGTCGCCATCGCTGCTGTCCGTCAGGGAGAAAGCTAGAGAAACGAAACTGAAAACTGCAGGAAGTCAGACTAGCGGAGCTATGAAATGAGTTCACAAACTGCGCAGCGAGGCGGGGTTTGGCAACAGAATAACAACCGTGTCGTGTTGCTGTGTGTCTTAAATGAAGTGAAAATGGAGATTAAACACCGGCCACCAAACATAGACTGAATATTGAGTTTGTTTCGGACAGGACGCTGTTTGTTCGAGCCAGACCTTCTCTCCTTCACTTGTGCGCTGTTAAAACTATGCGTTGTAGATCAAATAAATGAATAAATAATAAATACATAAGAGCACGTGTCCTGCTGCTGTCTTTCAGAGGGCGTGTCAGCTGCAGGTTCTTTTCATTTTAACCCCATAATCGCCAACTGGCCACATACAGAATAGCGAGTCTATCCCTATCACATTTTGAAAGCTGATATTGTCTATTTGCTATCTACAAAGCCCACCCTTCATCCTTGTTGTGCTATTTCTTTGAAAAGCGACTTAAACACCTGTTTACACCGCGGTCAGTGTTTGCATTTTGTGTGTGTGTGTGTGTGTGGTTGATACAATAACATCACTGAAGAATATATGAAGAATATATTACTTATTTTTGGTTGTGCGTTTGTTTTAAATTGTTTTGTGATTAAACTCCCGACTCCTCGCTTCTTCATCATCATCATCATCATCATCATCATCATCATCATCATCATCACCATCACCATCATCATCATCATCATCATCATTATTATTATTCAGCAGTGTGGAGTAGTGTTTAGGGCTCTGGACTCTTGACCGGAGGGTCATGGGTTCAATCCCAGGTGGGGGACACTGCTGCTGTACCCTTGAGCAAGGTACTTTACCTAGATTGCTCCAGTAAAAACCCAACTGTATAAATGGGGAATTGTATGTAAAGATAATGTGATATCTTGTAACAATTGTAAGTCGCCCTGGATAAGGACGTCTGCTAAGAAATAAATAATAATTATTATTATTAGTTATTACAAAGTATTACACGCATAGTTAATTGGGTGTGTGTGTATTCTGCCGTTGCCCATTACAAAGTTACTCTGGGTTCCAAAAAATGCACCTGTAACTATTTTTCTTCGGGGGTAATTGCTGAAGTGGCGTGATCAGGTATAGACTGATTGTCTATACCTGTTAGGATTTTGAATGCTTGAATCAGATCGTCGCGTTTGTTCAAGACTGAACAGATTCGATTCTTTTAGTCTGTCTGCATACGACATGCCTTTTAAACCCGGGGTAATTCTGGTCGCTCTTCTTTGCACTCTTTCTAGAGCAGCAATATCCTTTTTGTAACGAGGTGACCAGAACTGAACACAATATTCTAGGTGAGGTCTTACTAATATGTATCTGTGTAGAAAGGAAGCAGCGTCTGGAATAATATATATATATTTTTTTCACAATTACCTTCAGAACACAGTTTGCGCATGATATTTAAAAGCAGCTGTTGTACCTGTTCGGCGCGCATGACTCTGTTAAAAAGGCATTCTTTTTAGATCTGCTGTTTTAATGCAATGGAAAAGTACCCAAACTGGAACGGCCGCATTGTTTTGGATAGAAGAGAGCGTGTTGGTGTTTTAATTCAAAGGCTTGATTAGCCTTCGTGCACGGATACACTTACCGAGCAGCGAGGGGAATCTGTCTCGCTGTTTTTAAAGAAGCGCTTCGATGCATTTAATAACTGCGTATCAATGTGTTTTTATTTATTTATTTATTTATTTATTTATTTATTTATTTATTTCATTTAAAACACAGCAGCACGACACGGTGGTTGTTCTGTTGCCAAAGCCCGCCTCGCTGTGCTCCTTTGCGCGCTCATTTCATAGCTCCGCTAGTCTGACTTCCCGGAGTTTTAAGTTTCGTTTCTCCAGCTTTCTCCCTGACGGACAGCAGCGATGGCGACAGCGGCGTCTCCAGAGGAGAAGTTCTCCTGCTCCGTGTGTCTGGACCTCTTCACCGAGCCCGCAACCATTCCGTGCGGACACAGCTTCTGTCTGGACTGTATCGGGAGCTACTGGGACCAGAGTGACCAAACCGGCGTGTACAGCTGCCCCCAGTGCCGGGAGACTTTCACTCCCAGGCCAGTTCTGCGCAAAAGCAACGTCCTTAACGAACTGGTGGAGGAATTGAAGAAAATGAGACTCGACTCGAAAAGGTATGTACTGTACCTGTGCTATAGTCCTCTGGTAGTACTAAAGAAAACATATTCTCGAAATAGGCGCGCTGTTTGTAATTTTGGCGCGCAATGACAGCCTCTCCAAACTACTTCAGTTCTGATACTGTGTTTGGAACAAAGCGGAGCCAACATCACGCGTGCTGCGTTGGAAGCTTTGTTTGAAATATCTCTGTGTGTTTAAAATGTAATGTGTATTTTTCATTTGGTGACTTTGAATAGATTTTAAACCTGGTGTTCATTTTAACATTAAAAAATAAATGTAACTTTTATTACCATTTAATGTGTAATGCATGCCTAACATTTCAAAGGGATTCATTTACACGATTTCTACAGGACCTTGTACTCGATATACTGCATTACACACACTGCATTGTCAATATGAAGTCCCGTTGGTGTTTTAAAATGCTTGAACGCGTTGTTTTCCATGTTATTTTATTAAGGGAACCCCCCGCTCCCGCTCCTGTCTCTGCTGAGCTCGGAGACGTGCCTTGTGATTTCTGCCCCACCGAGTTAAAGCGCGGAGCGGTCAGGTCGTGTTTGACGTGCCGGGGCTCGTACTGCGAAGCGCACCTGCAGCCACACTACGAGACCGCGGGGTTGAAGAGGCACGCGCTGGTCCAGCCTCTCAGAGATTTCGAGCAGAAGCTTTGCAAACAGCACCAGAGATTGCTGGAGCTTTACTGCAGAACCGATCAGAGCTGTATCTGCATGACGTGTACTCTCAAAGATCACCACAACCACGCTGCTATCCTAGCAGAGGAGGGGAGAGCGGAGAAACAGGTATGCGTCTGTAAAAAAAAAAAAAAAAAGCCGAGTTTCTTTCTCAAGTGACAAAATATCTTATTTCGCGGCATCTCACGGTGCAAAAATAGCTATTTTCCAAGATATTTCACGACTTAAAAATAATATTTATTAAAGCAGAAAAAATAGTCTTGTCACATTCAATCAAAATTGATCATTTTCTCTAGAGTTATTATGCAAATAATGCTCCTAAATTTTGAAATCTTATTTGACCAACAGTTAATGTTAAATTGCAAAATATTTCGGTTTTTTTTACACTGTTATATTAGACCAGCAAAAGAGAGGGCGGAGAAAGAGGTGGGTGCAATTTATGAGTTTGTATTTCTATGCTGTGTTTGTATTTCTATGCTGTGTTTGTATTTCTATGCTGTGTTTGTATTTCTATGCTGTGTTTGTATTTCTGTGCTGTGTTTGTATTTCTATGCTGTGTTTGTGTTTCTGTGCTGTGTTTGTATTTCTGTGCTGTGTTTGTGTTTCTGTGCTGTGTTTGTATTTCTGTGCTGTGTTTGTATTTCTATGCTGTGTTTGTATTTCTGTGCTGTGTTTGTATTTCTATGCTGTGTTTGTATTTATGTGCTGTGTTTGTATTTCTATGCTGCGTTTGTATTTCTATGCTGTGTTTGTATTTCTATGCTGTGTTTGTATTTCTATGCTGTGTGTGTGTGTTTGTATTTCTATGCTGTGTTTGTATTTCTGTGCTGTGTTTGTATTTCTATGCTGTGTTTGTATTTATGTGCTGTGTTTGTATTTCTATGCTGTGTTTGTATTTCTATGCTGTGTGTGTGTTTGTATTTCTATGCTGTGTTTGTATTTCTATGCTGTGTTTGTA
This sequence comes from Acipenser ruthenus, assembly GCF_902713425.1. Taxonomy (NCBI): domain Eukaryota; kingdom Metazoa; phylum Chordata; class Actinopteri; order Acipenseriformes; family Acipenseridae; genus Acipenser; species Acipenser ruthenus. Next base: position 491,573 of record NW_026708779.1, read on the forward strand.
TTTCTGTGCTGTGTTTGTATTTCTGTGCTGTGTTTGTATTTCTATGCTGTGTTTATATTTATGTGCTGTGTTTGTATTTCTATGCTGTGTTTGTATTTCTATGCTGTGTGTGTGTTTGTATTTCTATGCTGTGTTTGTATTTCTATGCTGTGTTTGTATTTCTGTGCTGTGTTTGTATTTCTGTGCTGTGTTTGTATTTCTGTGCTGTGTTTGTATTTCTATGCTGTGTTTGTATTTCTATGCTGTGTGTGTGTGTTTGTATTTCTATGCTGTGTTTGTATTTCAATGCTGTGTTTGTATTTCTATGCTGTGTTTGTATTTCTATGCTGTGTGTGTGTTTGTATTTCTATGCTGTGTTTGTATTTCTATGCTGTTTGTATTTCTATGCTGTGTGTGTGTTTGTATTTCTATGCTGTGTTTGTATTTCTATGCTGTGTGTGTGTGTTTGTATTTCTATGCTGTGTTTGTATTTATGTGCTGTGTTTGTATTTCTATGCTGTGTTTGTATTTCTATGCTGTGTTTGTATTTCTGTGCTGTGTTTGTATTTCTATGCTGTGTTTGTATTTCTATGCTGTGTGTGTGTGTTTGTATTTCTATGCTGTGTGTGTGTGTTTGTATTTCTATGCTGTGTTTGTATTTCTATGCTGTGTGTGTGTGTTTGTATTTCTATGCTGTGTGTGTGTGTTTGTATTTCTATGCTGTGTTTGTATTTCTATGCTGTGTGTGTGTGTTTGTATTTCTGTGCTGTGTTTGTATTTCTGTGCTGTGTTTGTATTTCTGTGCTGTGTTTGTATTTCTATGCTGTGTTTGTATTTCTATGCTGTGTTTGTATTTCTATGCTGTGTTTGTATTTCTATGCTGTGTTTGTATTTCTGTGCTGTGTTTGTATTTCTATGCTGTGTGTGTGTGTGTTTGTATTTCTATGCTGTGTTTGTATTTCTATGCTGTGTTTGTATTTCTATGCTGTGTTTGTATTTCTGTGCTGTGTTTGTATTTCTATGCTGTGTGTGTGTGTTTGTATTTCTATGCTGTGTTTGTATTTCTATGCTGTGTGTATGAGTTTGTATTTCTATGCTGTGTTTGTATTTCTATGCTGTGTGTGTGTGTTTGTATTTCTATGCTGTGTTTGTATTTCTATGCTGTGTTTGTATTTCTGTGCTGTGTGTGTGTGTTTGTATTTCTGTGTGTGTTTGTATTTCTATGCTGTGTTTGTATTTCTATGCTGTGTTTGTATTTCTGTGCTGTGTGTGTGTGTTTGTATTTCTATGCTGTGTTTGTATTTCTATGCTGTGTTTGTATTTCTATGCTGTGTTTGTATTTCTGTGCTGTGTTTGTATTTCTATGCTGTGTGTGTGTGTGTTTGTATTTCTATGCTGTGTTTGTATTTCTATGCTGTGTTTGTATTTCTGTGCTGTGTGTGTGTGTTTGTATTTCTGTGCTGTGTTTGTATTTCTATGCTGTGTTTGTATTTCTGTGCTGTGTTTGTATTTCTATGCTGTGTGTGTGTGTTTGTATTTCTATGCTGTGTTTGTATTTCTATGCTGTGTTCGTATTTCTGTGCTGTGTGTGTGTGTTTGTATTTCTATGCTGTGTTTGTATTTCTATGCTGTGTGTGTGTGTGTTTGTATTTCTATGCTGTGTTTGTATTTCTGTGCTGTGTTTGTATTTCTATGCTGTGTTTGTATTTCTATGCTGTGTGAGTTTGTATTTCTAATCTGGTATAGCTTGTTAACTAGAACGTTGTCCAGAAGGTGCTCCAGGTTTTGAGACAGTCCATTCAATAGGTCCAGTCGCACTGGCAGGCTGACAGTACAAATTGAGAACATTGCAATGCATGTGTTGTTTTATCTATTGCTAATGGATTATGAGATTTAACTGCTGGTTATCTCTTGAATATTCATTTGAATGATGTTCTATCCCCTCAAACTGCCTTGAAATGGATTCACCCCAAACTCAGCAATCCTGCACTTGTGGATCCAGTCAAACTGAACAGATTGAATCACGGACAACGTAACCACTAGAACTTGACTATCTTCAGTGAACTAAAAACAATATTTTACTGTCAAAGAGCAGCAAGCAGACCATGTTTTTTTACATACTTTCTATCTACATTAATAATAATAATAATAATAATAATAATAATAATAATAATAATAATAATATACAGTTCACATGGCTGTGTTTTGTGTGACAGATCACAAACGAATGAAACTTCAAAAGCACTAAAAAGAAAAAAAAATGTTTTTGTCTGTGCAGAAGGAGTTGGGGAAAAGACAGGCCACAATAGAAAAACTCATTGAGGAGAGACTGAAAGAGCTGGAGAGACTGAATCAGGCTGTGGAGTCTCTCAAGGTGAGTGCGAGAACAGTCTAACAAAGACATGGTATTGTCAGGGGAGGCGTGTCACTGATCCCCTCCCTCCTCTAACTAGCTCTCGGCACACAAGGAAAGGGCTGAAAGCGAGCAGGTCCTGTCTGAGCTGATCCGCTCCATTGAGAGAATCAGGATGGAGGTGGGAGAGCTGATTGGAGCTAAAGAGAAGGCTGCAGTGAGTCGGGCCGACGAGCAAAGAGAACAACTGGAGCAGGAGATCCAGGAGCTGAGAAAGAGGAAGGCTGAGATGGAGCAGCTTTCTGAGACAGAGGATCACATCCACTTTCTGCAGGTCAGACCATGTTTCAATGCAGATGCACTGAATGGGGGTTCAGTATCAGGACTTTTAAACACACTGCTGTTTTTTTTAACGCTGGGGTTTATCTAGCTCAAAGCATGGCATGCTTGTGTTCAGTTTGGTCGCTGGTCTTTCTGTAAGATTCTGGGGTCTCCCTGATTATTTCCTGTACACACTGAAAGACCTCCCCAGCTGCTGAGTCCAGTGTTGCAGCCCCTGTGCTGCTTGGCTCACGAATCCTTTTCCCCACACTCCCCCTGTAGAGTTTCCAGTCTGTCTGCGCCCCTCCTGCTGCTCAGCAGCTCTTTGATAACATAGACGACTCTTTCTGGACGCTGAGGAAAGCTGTGTCTCGACTCAAAGACCACCTCGAGGGATTCTGGAAGGTGGAGTTGATGAAAGCAACTATAGCAGGTTGGTGCAAATAATATGTGAGCTGTCAGTACAAAATCACTGGTGCACCAGATGCAATAGCAGGATTCAATAAGATTGAATAATTATAACTCAGGTTATGCAGAATAGTGCTGGAGATGCTGTGGGACAATAATAATAATTAACAGCAGGGGGTGGTGTTTCACAGTGATTTCTGTTAAGCAGGAACAAACTTCTCTGAGCTTCAATAAGATTGAATAATTATAACTCAGGTGATGAAGAGAAACTCGAGAGGTGCTTTGAGGTTTCATAAGATCTCCAGTTTGGAAAATAATAATTCAAACCAGCAGGGGGCAGTGTTTCTAGTCTTGCACAGGTTTCTGTCATACAGTAATGATCAAAACAACTTAATACTTTTCATGTGAGATGTTTTCCCAACTTTTGCCAGTAAAACCACAGTTTTACTTATTTCTATATAATCAATGGTGTCAAAACTTACGAAGGACATTCTTTATTCCTATTGAGGGTTTATTATTATTATTATTATTATTATTATTATTTATTTGTTAGGAGACGTTCTTATCCAGGGCGACTCACAATTGTTACAAGATATCACATTATTTTTATATACAATTACCCATTAATACAGTTGGGTTTTTACTGGAGCAATCTAGGTAAAGTACCTTGCTCAAGGGTACAGCAGCAGTGTCTCCCACCTGGGATTGAACCCACAACGCTCCGGTCAAGAGTCCAGAGCCCTAACCTCTACCCCACACTGCCGCCCTCGTTGTTATGTAGTTCAAAGTTGTCTTCTTTCTTTTTCATAGCTCTGATTTTGTATTGACACCCGTGGAGTAGGATGTATGTTACTGACATGCTTTATACCCACCGTATCTTCTCTGCTCCACAGTTGACGTGACTCTGGACCCTGATACAGCACAGCCCCATCTCATCCTCTCTAAGGATGGAAAACAAGTCAAAGACGGGAATAAACGACAACCTCTCCCTGACAATCCAAAGAGATTTGATAAGAAGATCTATGTCCTGGGCAGGGAGGGCTTCACCTCAGGGAGACACTACTGGGAGGTGGAGGTGGGGGACAAGATATACTGGGTACTAGGAGTCAGCGGAGAATCTTCTCAGAAGAAGGGGGATATCACTGAGAAACCCCAGCAGGGATTCTGGGTTATTAGGTGGAATGAAGAAAATCATCTGTTCAGTGCCATCAGTACCCCTCGGACTCCCCTCCCCCTGAGCCTGAAGCCCCGGAAGCTGGGGTTGTATCTGGATTATGAGGGAGGGCAGCTCTCCTTTTACAATGTGGAGACCAGATCTCACATCTACACTTTCACTGACACCTTCACTGAGAAACTCTATCCTATCTTTTCTCCTGGTCTTTGTTCCTCTGGTAAAAATGCAGCTCCACTGATCATCTGCCCGCATACCTACACAGACTAATACAGATTACTAGCACAAGGAACACGATCACTGCCCCCCTTTTGTCGCAGGTGATGCTGAACTAGTTATTCCATATAGTAAAACATTAGACTCCATTGCATGGAGGATCTCAGTAGCTACAGTAAATGGTTCATCAATTGAATCAGATTCAGTTGTATTGTGTTTACCAACTGATGATGTGAGGCAGAACAGTAATTGGATACTAGAAAATATGAATAACAGTGAGTTTTGGCCTCCTTCAGTGTTCTGGATGGAAGGCGTACCTCGCAAAGTGACTCTGTGCGAACAGAAGGGAATGTATAGTAACAATGTATACAGATCCAGAACTATTGTACATGGTGCAGAATTAACCCTGACACACAAATTGAAACATAATCCTCTTGTTATGTGTGCATGTAATATGTGCCAAAGCAAGACATCAGTGACTGGGCCCAAACTTTGTCCAACCTGTAGTCATTTAGCTAAACACTGTAGAATCTTGTTTGAGTGTAATGATTCTGAAGGAATTTCTTTCTCTCATCTAAATGTAGATCCAAAGGATATTAAGAGGATTGAATGCATAAATTGTGAAGGAGGTCATTTAGTGAAATGGGCTCATCTAGGTAAATTGGAATGTGTAGAAGGTGTCCCAGCTAAACGTGTCCAAGTATCTTGTAGGTACGAAGTGAGGAAGATGGCGTCTCACACCTGTGATGCTAAACTTTGGATAAAGGGGCCTGTTGTCGTTTTCGCGGAACCAACCAGAGCTAAACCCGGCACAGAAGTTGAATCCTGCTGGGAACGCTGGTATATGCAGGACATGGACTAGGCAATTTCAAATATGGAATGTATTATAAAATGAAGTGTCAAAGATATTAGGAAGGATAAAGAAAGAGTATCCTTGTACCACTAGTAGGTGGCTCTCTTGCTCCATGAAATAGGTCAGTCCACTCTTGTTTGGAATTACACATGTATTCAATTAAGTACTTAGTGGTCTGAGAATCCCTAAGAAAATATATATAATGAACGATTTACCACTAGTATATCTTATCTTCAGAAAGCATGACGCTTGATAAAAAGCACCATTCCAGCTAAAAGTGAACGTTAATCTACAAATTTATGTCAAGAAAAACACAAGATAAGAAGAGACTCTTTATGACCAAAAGATTAACTAACAATCCAGAGGTCTTGAGAAAAAATCCTGTCTCGGCTGGATTTTGTATGAACAAAGTGAAGGGTCACACCTAGTTGAATGCAGTTATACTGGCCTATATTTGGATTTAAATCCTAAGAGGGATTCGGCCAAAATAATATTATAGCAATTGATAAACAGAGGTAAATTAATTGAAAGATTATCTTATAATGAAACAGGTTCAGTGCTAATTGACACTGTTTATAGTTCATAACACTTATTTCATAAGATTAATAATATGTTGTATTTGCTATAATGAGAAAACATATTATTTAAAACTGACAAGTATTATTGCTTGTTCACGACTTTGCTGTAGTGATAAGAAGATTAAAACCTGGAGCAGTATTCGATTTACTTAAATGGGAAAATGGTACAAGTTTATTCTTCTTTCTATTGAACAATAAGACTTCTAGACATTATGATATCCATTGAAGTATAGAAGTTAAAAGGTGTTGTGTTATGTTTTTGTGTTAAGTTTGTAATAATAAACTATAATGTACCTTGTTATTAATCCACTATACTATTGTCTAATGATGGTAGATGGATTCCTTATAATCTGGTGATTTGAAACTGCTGCAGTGAAAACAGGACCTCTTCTTATCTAGAAAGAAGGGATGTCCTTGGGTTCCACTTTAGCAGAGCTGCAAGCCTCATAGAGATGGAGTGTTAAGGTTTATGGAGTTAGTGGTTTAGTACTGATAAGTAAATGTCTTGAAATAATATGCACAACTCATGGCTTAATGGACAGGTCATATATCTAATAAAGTGCTTTGCACTACTCTGACCTTGGAAAAAAACAAGAGACTGTGGAAATTGCTAGCAGTAACATATTCCCAGGTCAGAGTGGGAATAAATAATGGATAAATAATTGTAATGAAAACTATTACCACTTAAACTTAGTGAAACTAAATGACTTGAATATTGTATGAGACAAACTTGTGTCAAATACTCTGTTAGACAATGGTATATGGAATCAAAACTGACTCATTAACAAAATGATGAAACAATATGAAGTTAAAAGAAACACATACCTTTAATTTAGCATAATATAATCACTTCGAAGATGATGTCACATATTAAGAACATCTCTCATATATAACACATATAAAATTAGTGTTTTGCATGCAGTAGTGTTTTTATATTATATTATAAACCAAGATCCTGGGAACCTTGGTTCACTTAAACTTTTCAGATAAAGGAGGGGCTCGGAGGAAAGCAAAGAATGACACACGGAATGAGATCATAAGAGTTGAAACAAATGTGAAGTTTTGAATTTAATGACATCTATTAATTCTGAAAAGTTAGTCCGGATCTTTTGAAAACTATTATTTGTAAAAGGGATAAAGAGCTGTCTCACCTGATTAATGATTGGATTTAATTGAAGCGTCCCATGTATTCCAATGAGACGAAAAACCTATTTAACTCCAGAGTAATTTCAATGGAGTACCACACTCATCCCAGACAGGGCAAGGTGGTCCATCTTCTGCAAACCAAAAATACAATTGAACTGATTTAACTCAGTTTAATTTGCCTGGTGAAGACAGTCATATCCTTTTACAATCTATATTAAAGGGTAAGCATTAATCAATTATTATTTTATCTCACATGTATTGCATGTATTGCTATAAGGGACTCACGCTATGTTTAGAAGATAGGAGAACATTTGTTGAATGTGCTGAAAAGAGGCTACTGGGTGTATTTAGTGTCGTGGTCGTGGCCAGGCCTGCCGGCTGCACAAATACATAAAGATGTATTAAAGTGTTAACGTTAATATCTGTTAAGACACTGGACTGCCCAGAACGTCTGTCAGCTGGGGATATGAAGTAGCCTGTAGCTACTCAATCCAATATTTAACTGTTAATAAACCGAAGGAGTACTGCGCATACTCTGATTCGTAAAAGCACTTTAGATACATGAGTCTGTCAATTTCTTGGGTACTATATTGGTCATCCGAATATACTGCGGGTCCAGAGCACAAACTATACCCCACTAGGAGTAATAACATCTCTGTCCTCCTAACGTCTCCCCTGAGATAAGAGTGTGTGCTGAGCAAATAAAAAGAGTACGTAAAGAAATCTGAACACGCGGATTTCGTGACACTTTTTATTGCATTAAAAAATGTTCCTTCCTTGTTTTTATGCTTTTATACACACTTCATGTTGTCATCTCCATGTCATGTGAAATGGAAAAAAATATATAACACCGATGTAACAAAACCATGAATAAAGAACTGGAGAATTTAATTCAAGTGGGTTTTGTGTGTGTGTTATTTTGTCCAACCCCCCACCCCCAAAAAAACCTGCTGGTATTTAAGATTAACGTCTTAGAAATTAAACTGGGGATCCGTTTAGTTCTGTATAGAACGCATAAGACGTAAAGCTAAAACTCTGGCTTTCTTCTCCGTTACTTGATTCAAATGATGGATTTATTTCTCACTGCACCCTGACCCTTGCCTGGTGTTTGAAATCATTTTGAATGACTCTGATTACAGTTTCTCAGTAGTAAGAAGTTTCGCCCTTCAATAGACAGACCCGGACACAAGACTGAAAGTTCAAGGAGCGGATGCGTTATTTTTAATAACACACACACACACACACACACACACACACACACACAAACACCTAGCTCCTACGAGCGCTCACTAAACACAAGCTCTTATTAACTTCATCAGCTTTATTCATAATACACTTTACACGTTTAGGAAATGGAAATGAACACCCCTTATATACATTAATCTCATATGGAGAGCTTCTCTGTGCAATTGTATGCTCCCAAAAACTCTTGACATCCCTGCATGTGTAGTTACTTCACTAGCTGTAACCTAGTTGCAATAGCAGGGAATCCCCAGCAGAGGGCAGTCCTGGTGCATGAGTTTTTCCTTATTGGAAACTTCAGAATGGATCTACAGCTCAATAGTGTTGCGTCATCACCCTGTGGAATGAACTCCTTCTGCTTTATCAAGTCGAATGGAACCTGCGTTAATAATGTTGACTTATCTCCATATACTTAACGAACAACTGACAGCAATAGAAAAATTTCACCTTTCCGAAATCTAACTAAAATACTATTATTATGGCTTCCGGTATAGACTTTTGCAATATTATTTGGTAGTTTGTTTAATTACATGATGTTAAATAAAATATCTAAATTATGTTAATATATATATATATATATATATATATATATATATATATATATATATATATATATATATAAAATAAAACTGCACAACAAAATGCAAAATGTTTATTTATTGTTAATAATAATAATAATAATAATAATAATAATAATAATAATAATAATAATAATAATACCATAGCAGTTCTTCGTTTTACACCACATTCAGTAAATGTGTTAGAATATGAATCGATGACATTGAAGCTGTATTAATCCAGAGAGGATACCCAATCAATCAATCAATCAATCTTTATTCTATATAGCGCCTTTCATAGCGGACCACCATCACAAAGCGCTTTACAAGATGCAGTAACACCAAGAAAACCCATAATACTTTAAATACAGAGAAATGCATCATACACGATATAAAAACAATGCATAATACATTAGACAAAGACACGGAGATGTGATCCCTTTTACTGGACGAACGAAGCAATAATACACCAGACGCTTTTCAGACCTCAGAGGTCTCTTCTGCAGGAGGAAAGTAGGAGAGAGAGAGAGATTGATGTTGATATTCAAAGATGGCATTTTCCACCTGCAGAAGAGACCTCTGAGGTCTGGAAAGCGTGTGATGTATTATCGTTTCGTTCGTCCGTGTCTTTGTCTAGAATACTAATACAAAGTGTATTGTTTTGTTCATGTAATAATGAGTTGCCTGTCTACACATACAGCTAATTGTTTTATACACTGTAAAAAAAAACTGTCAAATGTGTTTTTAATATTAAGGAGGCTGTGTGGTCCAGTGTTTAAAGATAAAGGGCTTGTAACCAAGCGGTCCCCGGTTCAAATCCCACCTCAGCCACTGACTCATTGTGTGACCCTGAGCAAGTCACTTCACCTCCTTGTGCTCCGTCTTTCGGGTGAGACGTAGTTGTAAGTGACTCTGCAGCTGATGCATAGTTCACACACCCTAGTCTCTGTAAGTCGCCTTGGATAAAGGCGTCTGCTAAATAAACACATAATAATAATAACCAGAAAAAGATATCGAATTTAAATATTCACATGCGACTTTTTCTTCAATCAAACGTGATAATGTGATACTAGGATGATCACGTGTTTAGAGATAATAATAATAATAATAATAATAATAATAATAATAATAATAATAATAATAATAATAATAATAATAATGTTAGACCTATTCATCAACGATATAAAGTAACATTAATCTGTATACGTCCGAACACGCATGTACAGAATGATTTAAGCCTCTGGAGTTTGGATACAGTAAAACAGCTATGACTGCAATAGCTAAACGATTTAGCTCTCATTTCTCAGGGCCGCATCTGCAATAGCGAGACAAAACAGACCGAAGTTGTTTTTTACACCCACGCTGAGTAATTCTGCTATTTCAGAATGAATCGTGGTGTCTGTCTGCCTCTCCGTCTCACCAAACTGCACTCGTGGGTGGAAATCTTGTGATCTTGTAAGCATTTTACAGGGTCCTATTTTTTCACCAAAAAAACTATCCTCTTTTTGTTTAGAATGCTACCCTACGCTTAAAGTCGGCTCGTTTTAACTTAACACACGTAAACCCGCAAAAAATGCTACGCATATAATAGCGATTGCATTCAGCGCAATGCAGATTGAAATTTATTAAGTATATTCAGTGATACAGATATAACATTGGGTGATATGCAGTTGAGCTCACCAGAACACAAGCAAGGCGTCACCAACCCCATATCCTGTTTGGTATTCATTTTGGTTGGACTGTAACATTTAATAGCCTGTATAGCCAGCTCTGGGCAATCGTTTTGCATCACCCTCTATATAGAACCATGTGTTTTTTTATTAAGCACACGTCATTAACTGCGGCCCTCGTATTTACAGTGCAAACGTTATTAAAAAATTGACATGGCAAGATTCGTGGTTAGAATTCATTCATTTTTCTATACATAATCGACAGCGTGTTTGCTAACCTATAAGAGACTGGCCAATCAGCAGAATTATTATTATTATTATTATTATTATTATTATTATTATTATTTATTTATTTATTAGCAGACGCCCTTATCCAGGGCGACCTACAATTGTTAGAAGATATCACATTATTTTTACATACAATTACACAATTTTTTTACACATTATTTTTACATACAATTCCCCATTTATACAGTTGGGTTTTTACTGGAGCAATCTAGGTAAAGTACCTTGCTCAAGGGTACAGCAGCAGTGTCCCCCACCTGGGATTGAACCCACGAACCTCCTTACAATAATGTCATTTCGATATTTCGTCATTGATAGCTGGGACAAATTCAGAGCAAATCTATCGCAGGATTTGTAAAGCTATATTCTGACTGGGGAGCATTTGTGATGGAAAACGTGATAATTTGTTAAGCTAATGAAAACACGGGTCTGGCGGTCTGTGGGAGTCTGGTTCCTCGAAGCGAAAAGTTGCGTGTATTATGACATCATAATGGAGCACTTAAATATCCCTGATTTGAGATCGAATGATTTATCAAGCGTCTCATCTCTGGAACGCCTTCTCTTCGAGCATAAAAAAGAGCCTCTTCAAAATACATTTTTTTTTGTATTTATTTATTTTAAATTCGCTCAGAAATAAATATGTATTTTAAATCTGATCAGGTTTACAGATCTGCTGACTGTGAGCAAGATCACACACAGTAACTTAGAATATTATTTTTATTTTTATTTTGGTACCACTGTTTTTATTATTATTATTATTATTATTATTATTATTATTATTATTATTATTATTATTATTATTATTATTATTTAACTGCGGTCCTGCACGTTGGAATGATTTGTCAAATTTTGCCGTTGACTTTTATGTTATTTCTTTCCGCTTTCTGTCTGTTGAGACTTTAATAATAATAATAATAATAATAATAATAATAATAATAATAATAATAATAATAATAATGATAATAGATTAACATAATGTACATATTTTATTTAACATCATGTAAATCAAAGAAACTACAAAAATGATATCGCAAAAAAAAGAGTCTATACCGGAAGCCATAAAGTAACATTTCATGCTAGATTTCAGAAATGACGCATTTTTCCATTGGTCAGTTTTTTTCTGTTAAATTCATGTTAAAATTACAACTAGAAACTAGAAACTACAACTACCAGCGTTCATTCGACCTTTTTTTTTTAACTAATAGTAAAGATGCACAAAGTGTACAACACAAATACAGTAGTATTTAGGACGCTCCAGACAGAATCCTTCCTCAGAGTCGTGTCACTGGCATTTCCGCTTATGAAGGACAGTTATGACCAAAACTTCCTAAATACTCTCATCAACGATCAGTTCCTAATTCTTGTGGTGGAATTTTCTGCATACAACGCTGCAGGCACCGGTCCCGTGCTGAGGATACGAATGAGACAGAAACAGTTCCTTATATAATCAGTTTTTGCACAGAGTTCATGACTTGTGGTAATTCTTATCTTCCTTAGTCAGCTCGAACCAACCTTGTGGTATCCTTAATACTGTTGTCTACCGACTTTTCTGATTGGTTGATTTTTTAGCTGCTAGGGAGAGTGTCTATCAGGTCCCACAAAGTTGATTCCCCTAATACAAGAATAACAATCCATATATGGTAATATTAGCTAAGTGACTGGGGAGAAAAGAGGAATTGTCGCTGTCTCAAAATATTCTTTGTATCTTTATCATTTGAGACAGTGTCATATTCTCATGTCGCTGACTCATGCACTTCTCTAGAAACAGGGCTACTGACCCTTGGCCACATTCCAGTGTGTTAGTTCAACATTGTAAATCTAATACTTTGTTAACATCAAACTTCATATAATATCATTATTCAGGTTATACAAGTCACAGAAATCATCAAAACACATTAAATTAAAACTCTTCGTACGATTAGTCTAAATTACTACGATTAGTCCGAGTTATTCTAACACATTCTACCCCCTGCTCACCGCTTAAAATACCTCCCTAAAAAAAACACACCGACACACTGTCAATAACCATCGTGTACACCACTTCGGTTGAGTTTTAAGACATAAACACATTATTGTGTTAAGTTGTTTTGTTTGAAACCGGGTCAGAGAGCTCAGCCTCAAAACCGCTTTCAAAAGCAACTTCTGTGTAACGACCTCGATTAACATTGCGGTGACGGCGAGTCTCTCTGCAGATAGACAGGGTGTGTTATCCAGCGGAAACGAATGCGTGGCTATTGCTGATCGCTTAAATTATTAGCTGTGCTTTTTATTTTTTTTGCCATCAATAGAGGCAGGAGAGAGGAGGTGGTTTTTAGCGCCGCTTCAAGAACCAGAGAGAAGACAAGATATTCAGGTAAAATAAAAATGATTACCGGGTGCGGGGTGCGAGGTGCGGGAGCGGGGTGCGGGGTGCGGGGTGCTAGGGTGCGGGGAGGGTACAAAAATGTTGTCCATTTTTTTCTCACAAATTTTCCCTAATTTTTGGGTGTTTTGAAATTTGAAAAACCCTGATTTATCCTTGCAAAGATATAACCCGCTGTGTCACAAATTGACATTTTCTTTCAAAAGGTGTTTAAGAAATAGGTCATCCGTTTTAATTCATCGTCGTTTTAATTAGCTTTTAAATACCAGTAAGTCTGTTTGTTTTGTTTTTTAGCAGGAGGGAAACGTTTTATTTTCTTTAATTTTTCTTTATTTTTTTATTAAATCAATATTCTAATAAACAAGGCAAAGTTTCACAAACAAAACCCGCTTTTATCAAAGCAAAAACGCCACTCCGTTTTCAGATATTGCATTTTCATTATATATATATATATATAATTTCTGAGCAGACGCCCTTATCCAGGGAGACTTACAATTGTTACAAGATATCACATTATTTTTGCATACAATTCCCCATTTATACAGTTGGGTTTTTACTGGAGCAATCTAGGTAAAGTACCTTGCTCAAGGGTACAGCAGCAGTGTCCCCCACCTGGGATTGAACCCACGACCCTCCAGTCAAGAATCCAGAGCCCTAACCGCTACTCCACACTAATGCCTCTATATCCAACCACGATAGTATAATAATGTAATGTAATATGTAACGGACGTGTAGATTTTTCTTTTAAGGAGTAATCGTACATTGCAACGCGATTTTGCATACTAGACACCATTTCAAGCCTTCTTTTCGTTCTCTTGTCTGTGCTGAAATGAAACTTCCTTCGATAAGAAAAGGCTGTCACAGATAACACGTTCTGTATCTGCATGGGCGATCCTTCAGAGAAACGCAGCGCTCTGTGTAAACCCGATAACGTTGAAATCTACATTAGATCTACAAACACCGAGAGCCATACTGAATTACCAATAATGCAATTGTACTCTAAACCAGGGACAGCGCAAAAACAAACGCGTGATAGTTTTCTTTCTGCAGTGTGCATGTATTAGGAGCACCTCCAGATTTTCAGCAGCGTGGAGTAGCGGTTAGGGCTCTGGACTCTTGACCGGAGGGTCGTGGGTTCAATCCCAGGTGGGGGGATACTGCTGCTGTACCCTTGAGCAAGGTACTTTACCTAGATTGCTCCAGTAAAAACCCAACTGTATAAACGGGTAATTGTATGTAAAAATAATGTGATATCTTGTAACAATTGTAAGTCGCCCTGGATAAGGGCGTCTGCTAATAAATAAATAATAATAATAATATTTGTCTTTATCTACCCACCTGCGTGAAAACACCTCAGGATGTGAGAATTTCAATTCCCGCTCACTCATCAGTGATATAGCGTGCATCTTCTTGCATGTTATAACTCTAACCCCTTTTCTGACACAATTCTGTACTTGCATATATCGTGCAAACAGATCTCCACATTCAGTCCATCGTAACTCTGCATAATAACATTGTATTGATGTGTAAGCACGCCTGTATTTAATAAGTAACTGCTATATGCAAACACACAGCCATTAGAGACGCGCAATGGAAAGCGTTACCGTTATGAGTCTGTCTCTGTTTATAATGCCCTTGACCGATTGTACGGGTTTTTTAATAGTCTGTGGGGTAACCTCAAGGCGTTTATGTTATATGACGGGGCTCGGTTTTTACTCAATGGTTTTCAAAACGAAGAACATTATCTAAGAAGAAAAAGCGCTTTTACAAGAGACGCAAATTTAAGGTTTAAATAGAAAGGATGAGCAGATTCATACATCATTAGCTATCAAAATCCTATAAGTGCCTCCACTGTTTGCTTTCAAATACACTTTATATATATATATATATATATATATATATATATATATATATATATATATATATATATATAAACACACAAATATATTATAAATATGGTAATAAATACTTGACTAGTTTCTTATATAAAAAATACATCATGACAAATAATTCTAATATATATGTTAGAAACGGGACATGTTTTTTTTTAAAACAAAAAATATATAATAATAATAATAATAATAATAATAATAATAATAATAATAATAATAATATCTCGACAACATGTTTGAAGATGCAGGCAAAATAATATATATTAAATAAATATATTTACAAAAAAATAAAATTAAAATACTTGTAAATGACGTAAAGCTTGATATTATTATTATTATCATTATTATTATTATTATTATTATTAGTGAAATGGCCAACTTTGACCACCTTTGATCTACTGCAGTTTCATCATCAAATGATATTCTTCATTAACAGCTTCATTAATTAGCTTCATTACCAGCCCCCTTATCTTTTTTTACGATGTTTGCTGTCGGGTCTAATTGCCGTTACGATTTCTATGTTTTTAATAAGTCAAATAGCTTTTCATGAGAGAATGTATTTATTAAATTGTTTATTTTTAATTGGGCTGTAAAATATCCTCCATGTACAGGCGTGTTTTAAAATGCTCCACGCGTTCTCAATAAAATACATGACTCTCAATCCATCATCGATTCGTGCGGATAGGCGAGGGGATGTAGCTCAGTGGTAGAGCGCACGCTTCGCATGTGTGAGGCCCCGGGTTCAATCCCCGGCATCTCCATCTATACTTTTTAGTTTTTCATTCATTCAACATAAATTAAAACATTTTGCTGTCACCTGTATTTATGTTGGATCCTATACAAGTTTAAGAGTTAGTTGAAATAGAGTCCACACGCACATAACTTGCAGTCTATGTTGAGTTGTGACTATTATTATTATTATTATTATTATTATTATTATTATTATTATTATTATTATTATTATTATATAACAAAGTCGTCTCAAAGCGCTGTACAGCATCACATGAAAGGAAAGATAACTACAGAAAATACATTGAAGAGAAGAAAACAAACACAACGGGAAACTACAGTCAAGGCAAACAAGAATCGTTTTAGACAACAAATTCAGAGCAGGCTATTCACCAACACGGCCTCCCTAATCGACTGGGCCCGTCGTTTGTGGAGCATAGGAGATTTTATTTAGCAAACTGACGAATCAAGTGGGCAGATATAATCCTCAGGCAGTTTTTTGTTGGGGGGGGGGGGGGGGGACGGCCGCCCTCCCCCCCCATCATCCACAAGCACAGAAGAACTCAAAACATATACGGGAGCTGTTGCTGTTATCTGCCAATTCAAATTGCATTCTTTCGACTGGAACTTTCGCTCTGAGTTCGAGAGAGAGAGAGAGAGAGAGAGAGAGAGAGAGAGAGAGAGAGAGAGAGAGAGAGAGATTTAAAATCTTGCCAGCCAAGTGATATCTTGATTAACCCATTCAGTGCCATTGTCCTAATTTGAGGGAGGGATGGAACTTTTTTTTTTAACTGGCATCGTCTTCCTGTTCATTTGAAGTGTAAAAAATGACCTTTTTATTTATTTATTTTTTTTACCATTTTTTAAAACTTTTAAATTGCATTCCCTGCCTCAAGATGGCTTCCCACGTCCCCTCAGGGACCTCTCAGAACTACATTTCCCATCATCCTCCTGCTCACATATGTAACTGAGATGGATTTTACTGGTGAGCAGGAGGATGATGGGAAATGTAGTTCTGAGAGGTCCATGCGGGTACGTGGGAAGCCATCTTGAGGCAGGGAATGCAATTTAAAAGTTTAAAAAAGTGGTCAAAATGTAAAAAAATAAAAAAACAACACGCACACCTTAATAAAATAAAAAAGTCCTTCTGTACCCTTTAATTTTCTCTTTAACTATATCGTTATGATAACTCACTATGATTTTGTTATCCTCAGAAGTTTAAACGGAACTGTTATGCATTACGCAAATACAATACAGACCTTCAGATGCTTTTTCAAATGACGCCTCAATATATAAAATAAGACACTGAAGACTTCACCTTTTTATTTTTTTATCATTGCTTGCAGCCTTCTCTCACTCACAACTCCCTGGCAAACGAAACGTATCCATCTTAAATAAAACACACTCGAATTTGAAATTTAATAAGAAATTCTACTGCCATCAACAACATCAAAACAACACTAACCTCTCTATCTATACAAAAGGTACATTTGTATTTATTGTATTGTGTTGTATTGTATTGTTCTATTGACGTCTGAAGAACTTTAGTAGTATCTTCCCTGACTTTGGTGCCACCAAGTGTTAGGATTTTGCTACTGCACCTTTAAATAAAAATCTGAACCTGAAAGCTTACCCCTGATGAAAATAATTTGTATCTACAGTATATTTATAGCAAATCTCTCTCTCTCTCTCTCTCTCTCTCTCTCTCTCTCTCTCTCTCTCTCTCTCTCTCTCTCTCTCTCAAGCCGGTGTGAAAATCATGGACGAATACTACGATTATTCCTACTCGGGAGATTACCCCAACGCCTCCTCCTCCTACTCTCCCGCTGAGGAAATCTACTGCGACGTTCCTCATTTGCCGTGGGGCTGGATCGTGCGCTGCATCCTGTACTGCGTGGTCCTCTCGCTCGGCGTGCCGGGCAACATGCTCCTCATGGGGGCGCTGTGGGTCCGGCACCGCTTTCACTGGAGGCCCGTGGAGCTCTTCATGATCAACCTGGCTTTCTCCGACCTGCTCTTCCTCCTGGTCCTGCCCCTCTGGCTGGACAGCGAGATCTCCGGAGGCCGGTGGCGCACCGGTTGGTTCTCCTGCCTGGCGAGTTCCTACACGGCCTCCCTGAACATGCACGCTGGCATTTTCTTTCTCACCGCCATGAGCGTTGACAGGTAATACGTAAGTTTAATAATAAGACACACCTGAGCTTGTTACCTAGACACACTGGGGCTGATCAAGCTGGTAGTAAAACCTGGACTGGGTAACACTGCTGTGGAACAGGAGTCTGATTACCGTCCCTGCAATGTAATTCCAGTCCAGTCCAGTCTAGTGATATTAAACTGCAGTTACAATGTAATTCCAGTCCAGTCTAGTGATATTAAACTACAGATACAATGTAATTCCAGTCCAGTCCAGTCTAGTGATATTAAACTGCAGTTACAATGTAATTCCAGTCCAGTCCAGTCTAGTGATATTAAACTGCAGTTACAATGTAATTCCAGTCCAGTCCAGTCTAGTGATATTAAACTGCAGTTACAATGTAATTCCAGTCCAGTCTAGTGATATTAAACTGCAGTTACAATGTAATTCCAGTCCAGTCCAGTCTAGTGATATTAAACTGCAGTTACAATGTAATTCCAGTCCAGTCTAGTGATATTAAACTGCAGTTACAATGTAATTCCAGTCCAGTCTAGTGATATTAAACTGCAGTTACAATGTAATTCCAGTCCAGTCTAGTGATATTAAACTGCAGTTACAATGTAATTCCAGTCCAGTCCAGTCTAGTGATATTAAACTGCAGTTACAATGTAATTCCAGTCCAGTCTAGTGATATTAAACTGCAGTTACAATGTAATTCCAGTCCAGTCTAGTGATATTAAACTGCAGTTACAATGTAATTCCAGTCCAGTCTAGTGATATTAAACTGCAGTTACAATGTAATTCCAGTCCAGTCTAGTGATATTAAACTGCAGTTACAATGTAATTCCAGTCCAGTCTAGTCTAGTGATATTAAACTGCAGTTACAATGTAATTCCAGTCCAGTCCAGTCTAGTGATATTAAACTGCAGTTACAATGTAATTCCAGTCCAGTCCAGTCTAGTGATATTAAACTGCAGTTACATTGCAGGGATGGAAATAAGACTCCCGTTGCACAGCAGTGTGATCCAGTCCTGGTTTCACTAGGAGTTTAATAATAAGACACACCTGAGCTTGTTAGCTAGACACACTGGGGGCTGATCAAGCTGGTAGTAAAACCTGGACTGGGTGACACTGCTGTGCAATAGGTGTCTGATTACCATCCCTTCTTTAAAACACCCATAACGGGCAAATTTAACACGTGACTTATAATACTACTGATAAACGTTCTGCTCCGTACATGTATTAATAGGATTATAATTGTTTATGTATTCACAGGTACCTAGCGGTGGTGCGCTCTGACATCTACCGACGAATCACGCACGTTTACAACAAGAACCTGATCTCCGCGGCGTGCTGCGTCTCCGTGCTCCTGGCCCTCCCCGTGCTGTTCGAGCGAGAGCATGTGAAGACCGACGACTCCTGGTACTGCCGCAACGCGGATCCTTCCCAGCGCCGCCTCGTCTCCCCCCTCCTCGGCTCCGCGGCTTTCTTTCTGCCATTGCTCATCATTCTCTTCTGCTATTGCTGTATCACCAAGACGCTGTGCCACCACTATCACCGGACGCTCACGCAGGACAAGAAGCTGCGGCGTTCTTTCCGCATCGTCTTCCTGGTGGTCGCCGTGTTCGTTTTCTCCTGGGTCCCCTTCAATGCTTTCAAGCTGCTGGCTGTGGTGGAGGAAATGTCCCTCCGCCGTTCCTGCCTGGCGACAAAAGTCGCTCAACTCGGACTGCAGGTCACCGTGCCCCTCGCTTTCGCCAACAGCTGCGCTAACCCGGTCATCTACGCCTGTACCGACGCCTCGTTGCGCCAGGCGGCGCTCAAGGGTTTTTGCCCCCGGCTCCACGCCGTGTTTGAAACGGGGAGCGTCTCACGTACGTCAGACAACAGTGTGCCCCAGAGTCAGCTGTCGTGGAGAGACAGAGATAGGCAGGGCAATTCTATAAGCCTCGTGCAGCTGAGGGGTTAGGATGAATGGTGTAGTAATAATAATAGGGAAGCTGAGTCACGTGACTCGTGTCTCCCGCACGATTGGCTGATTCAGTCAGTCAGTCCTCCTGATGCAATGAAAAGAGCGCGAGGAAATGTTTTTTTTTATTTATTACGAACTATTTCTTTTAAGACGACGCATGACTTGACTGTGGAACCAAACACAAGCGAAGCCACAGACACACACGTACGCACACACACACACACACACACACACACACACACTCACACACACACACACACACACACACACACTCACACACACACACACACACACACACACTCACACACACACACACTGACACACACACACACACACACACACACACACACACACACACACACACACTCACACACACACACACACACACACACACACACACACACACACACTCACACACACACACACACACACACAAACTGACACACACACCCTCTGACACACACACTGACACACAATTCAGGAGCGCCGTATCGTACGTTATTTAATTGCATTATATAACATTTGAAAAATGAGAATATATATATATATAAAAGCAACAAACGTGTTTATAAATGGGGGAAAAAATCGTCTTACCTTTGTACAGCTCCGCATGTATTCAGCACTGCTTACACGCTTCAGACGGCTCGGCGTGTTTCTCAGAGAGACCTGAATACAGTTGAGCAGTTCTGGAATTTGGGGTTTTCAAAGTCACACCCACGAATACACAGAAAGCGAGTCGTCAGGGACGCCACACAATTCAGACAGCTATGAGTAAAGTGTTATTGAAATAAACTTTTGACCTCATCTTAAATGGACCGCGAGGAGAGTGTCTGATCAATTTGCAATTTCGTTGCTTCTTTTAATTAAATTTAATTAAATATGTATTATGAAATGAAAAACAAACGTGTTATGTTTTTATTTTATCTGGATTTTTTGTAGGTTTATTGCAGTCGAATATATATTGAATCGTATTTTGTCATATGCTTGTTCTTACTAGAACTGAAGTCAGTGTATTTAGTTTGCTCTTAATTGTATTAATACTTGTACTGTGATTCTTGAAATGTATTTTTGTTTACGAGTGTAAGTCGCCCTGGATAAGGGCGTCTGCTAAGAAATAAATAACAATAATAATAATAAAAAATAAAAAGTCTTGTTTTTATTTATACTTGAGTTTATTCTTAAGATCGACAAAAAAAACAGGAATTCAAAGGGTTAAGGGGCACGCTCCACCGAGCAGCGAGGTAAATTCGACGAATTTCCGGTAGTGTTGATGGTAAATTTATCCCACGGTTGGGGCAAAAACTGCTCAGTAAATCTGTGCCGTTTGAACTGTGGTTAACGTTTCATTTCGTTTTTTTTTTAGTTAACTCGAATTTAAATCTCAGCTAAAAATGAGGGAAAAAAAGCCAGCCGAGCCACACACTCTGTCTCGATTATTTCCTGCAAAACTGCCACTTTCATATCTTGTATTTTGTTTCAAACTCCGCTCTCAACTTTTCAATTTTCCCTCATACCTTTGACTTGCAGCTTTCACTTGAAGGCATTTCTGCTATTTATTCAAAATGAGTTTTATGCCGGTCGAGTCGCGCTATAAGAACATAAGAACATAAGAACGTTTTCAGCTTCAACAACATTACTGGGGAGTTGGTTCCAGACCCTCACAATTCTCTGTGTAAAAAAGTACCTCCTATTTTCTGTTCTGAATGCCCCTTTATCTAATCTCCATTTGTGACCCCTGGTCCTTGTTTCTTTTTTCAGGTCCCCTGGGTCGACATTGTCTATACCTTTTAGGATTTTGAATGCTTGAATCAGATCGTCGCGTTTGTTCAAGACTGAACAGATTCGATTCTTTTAGCCTGTCTGCATACGACATGCCTTTTAAACCCGGGATAATTCTGGTTGCTCTTCTTTGCACTCTTTCTAGAGCAGCAATATCCTTTTTGTAACGAGGTGACCAGAACTGAACACAATATTCTTAAATTATAGCCTGTTATACTTGGCCTATGTATATTTTAGTCTGTTAGGTAAGTCTTGTACGTCCTAAAACCTCCTAAGCGCCCACTGCTTTTTCTGCCAGTGTGTGTTTTGAAGTGTAGAATTGGTGGTTACATCATTTGATTCAATAACCCAGAATTACTATAAAGGATGTACTCGCCTACACCCCGTCCCTCGCTAATGTGGGACTTGGGTTCAAGAAACTAGGTTTCAGACCGCTGCATGGGATATTTTTATATAGAGTTATATCCAAAAAAAATATAATCCTGGTCTGCACTGGACTCTCCTGACCACAGCACCTCGTCACTGGATCCTCAGCTGATGCGCTCTCCTTGCACTATTGCACTG
Source organism: Acipenser ruthenus (assembly GCF_902713425.1). Classification (NCBI taxonomy): domain Eukaryota; kingdom Metazoa; phylum Chordata; class Actinopteri; order Acipenseriformes; family Acipenseridae; genus Acipenser; species Acipenser ruthenus. The sequence goes on from NW_026708779.1 coordinate 513,784, forward strand.
CTAATCTGTCACTGTAGATCGAACTCGCTGTGATCCTAACTTGTTGCCTCCTGGTTCATATTGTATTCTAGCAGTGTTATTATTATCAGCACTGTCTGTAAACCGCGCTGTGTTTAAATACGAATCTTGCGTTGTAACCGTGTCTGTGCTGCCCTGTGACTCCTGTGTGTGAGTCGCCTCGGATAAAGGAGTCTGCCGAATAAATACTAATAAACAATAATATAATACAGTACTATAAATGGGGGGGGGGTCCCCTTCTCCCAGATTGCATGCGAGAGAAAATGTCACCTATACCGCAAAACCTCCTGGTGACCTTAGCGTGCAAAGCTAGTTTTAACGCAATTAACGCAAAAAAAGATTACTGTGTCTAATGACAGAAACACAGAAGGACTTAAGAAAAATACTACATGTGGGAATGACGTCAGATAAACTGCAGCGCTCCAGTTTTTAATCAGATACAGCCTGTATTCGGAAAAGACACTGGCAATTATATTTAATATACACGATATTCTGGTGCACGCTCGATATGCAGCTGCTGTCTTTTTCATTGAAGGCATTTTAAAGAAACCGCGCAGCTCTGCGCAGTCGTGTGTTCAATCATTTACCAGGAAGGAAGCAAACTAAACCGGCTGCCAGGTTCCTGAACGCAGCGTGACAGGCAGCGCCTCAATCAGGCAAACGTTAGCTGTATTTATTTTTAAGTGATCACAAAAAAAAAATTATTTACACTATAATAGGGTTTTTTTTTACTGGGAATTACATATTACACAGTGGGGCAATGGGTAAATTTTACGGAAATCGAATATATGGAAGTTTTAAGGAGGCTTGGTGGTCCAGTGGTTAAAGAAAAGGGGTCTTGATACCAGGAGGTTCAAATCACCCGGCTCAGCCACTGACTCCCTGTGTGTGGGTTTGTGACCCTGAGCAAGTCACTGAACCTCCTTGTGCTCCGTCCTTCAGGATGAGACGTCAAACAAACGAGCTCCTATTGGAAGTGACTCTGCAGCAGCCACTGACTCCCTGTGTGTGTCTGTGACCCTGACCAAGTCACTGAACCTCCTTGTGCTCCGTCCTTCAGGATGAGACGCAAAACAAACGAGCTCCTATTGGAGGTGACTCTGCAGCAGCCACTGACTCCCTGTCACAGCTTTATTAACAGGATCACTGGCCCCTCCTCCCTTTAAAGGAGTGCTGATCCCTGAACTGTAATATTTCTGCAATACTGCAGCGTGTGTCATTCAGTGCGGAATGCCAGTCAGAGTCTGCATGAAAGCGTTTCTGTTCACAATGAAGATCCTGATCCTTTCAACACTCAGACAATAGCTTGATTTATACCATGAAAGCTACGGCTGTTTCCAGTACAAACGACGCACCATTAACAAATTACTTTGTTCCTCTGTGAGGATGTGACCCTGCTAAAAATCACAAAATGAAGCCACTGACACACAAATAACAGTAATATCTTTATATAGCACCTTTTGTAATGGAAACTATGAAAGGTGGGATTTGAACCCGTGACCTTCGTGGTTATAAACCCTGGACTTTAACCACTGGACCGCACTGCCTCCTAAGAATCTTAGTATTTAATGTATTTAATCTCCTTAGTATTTAATGTTAGCTTTCAAAAGGTCACATTTCAATTTGTCAGTAGATGGAAAACTACAAAGCACTTGTGTGTAATTCAATATGTTAACAAGGGAACATTATTCAGCAGCTTTCATTGGACTCTATGAAGCTGAGGGAGTTCATTCTATATAGAGGGGGTGGAATTCAATATGTTAACAAGGGAACATTATTCAGCAGCTTTCATTGGACTCTATGAAGCTGAGGGAGTTCATTCTATATAGAGGGGGTGGAATTCAATATGTTAACAAGGGAACATTATTCAGCAGCTTTCATTGGACTCTATGAAGCTGAGGGAGTTCATTCTATATAGAGGGGGTGGAATTCAATATGTTAACAAGGGAACATTATTCAGCAGCTTTCATTGGACTCTATGAAGCTGAGGGAGTTCATTCTATATAGAGGGGGTGGAATTCAATATGTTAACAAGGGAACATTATTCAGCAGCTTTCATTGGACTCTATGAAGCTGAGGGAGTTCATTCTATAGAGTGATGATGCAAAACTTTTCTCCAGAGCTGTAGACTGGCTTAAATAAAATAAAGCATGGTGCAAGATTCTGGAAATCCTTGTAGAAATGAAATAAATGTTTATTAATATATCAATAGAAGAGGTTCAGTATACAAATACAATGTGAATTCGTCTAATAATAATAATAATAATAATAATAATAATAATAATAATAATAATAATAATAATAATAATAATAATTCTTGTTTAAGAACATCTATATTTTAGTTGTGTTCCGGTATCTTCAGATTTAGCATCGATGGACGGACGGGTGACACAATCGTAAAAGATTGCGTGTAAAATAACATTGAAGGTGATCACAGTTTTAGACGTGAGCCATCGTTTTTATATTATTAATAATAAGCTCAGCACAAGCAATGACAAGTCCTGGTATTTGCATAATAAGGCATACAGTGACACAGCGATTATTTTTGCATTTGGCAGCTTCACAAGGGCGGATAAAAACACATTTAAACAGAAACGCCTTCAGTCTGTAGGTACCTGTTTGCGCTGCTGTCTGTTCTGCGCCCACGGATTTCAGATCAATTGACAGCTGCACCAAAAACCAATGGGAAACTCCCTTAAAACGTTTCCACATAGTAAAAGCACAGCAAAGTGTAATAAAGCACAGAGAGGTGTGGTAAAGCACAGGGAAGCATTGTAAAGCACAGAGAGGTCTGGTAAAGCATAGGGAAGCATTGTAAAGCACAGAGAGGTGTGGTAAAGCATAGGGAAGCATTGTAAAGCACAGAGAGGACTGGTAAAGCATAGGGAAGCATTGTAAAGCACAGAGAGGTCTGGTAAAGCATAGGGAAGCCTTGTAAAGCACAGAGAGGTCTGGTAAAGCATAGGGAAGCATTGTAAAGCACAGAGAGGTCTGGTAAAGCATAGGGAAGCATTGTAAAGCACAGAGAGGTGTGGTAAAGCATAGGGAAGCATTGTAAAGCACAGAGACGTCTGGTAAAGTATAGGGAAGCATTGTAAAGCACAGAGAGGTCTGGTAAAGCATAGGGAAGCATTGTATAGCACAGAGAGGTCTGGTAAAGCTTAGGGAAGCATTGTAAAGCACAGAGAGGTCTGGTAAAGCATAGGGAAGCATTGTAAAGCACAGAGAGGTGTGGTAAAGCATAGGGAAGCATTGTAAAGCACAGAGAGGTCTGGTAAAGAATATTTAAAAAGAAAACGTGGTAAACTAACCCTTATAAAAGTTTCCCACTGTAAAAATCACAGGTGCTGGGAATAATGACTGAGGCCTGGAAAAAAAAAGACTCCCGTTTGGAATCCGCGAGTCCAGATTTTGGGAGCCGCCCTCTTTGAACCTCATTGGTGGGGGGAGACTGGAATGCGAGGCGTGCGGTGGAAGTTTCTAAGTAAGTAATCAGCCGCTGTGTGTGCGCCTACACAGAAATACCTTCTGGTGCGTGACTGAAAAAGCTGACCGGAGGCCGCTACTCACCCACACAAAAACACACACAGACCAGCACAGAGTTTCAACCGCAACAGCCCGTGTATTATATACCGGTTTATATTTGTTTTAACCGTGTTGTGGCAACTTTTTTTGTTTTTGCAAATAATATATAATAAGCAAAACACAAGACATTGCTATGGCAACCGGCGTGCGTCATGATGCAATTGAGGATAACATCTCCTTCGCTTTGTCGGACTGTTACGCAAAAGCCGAAGCGTTAGCCCGAAAAGTACACAGCGAAGCCAAGCAGATCACAGAGAGTTACGTAAGTGCCGTTGTATACGTTCTTGTGGGGAGATGTATGCTGTATTAGTAAGGTGTTATGGTTAGTTGGTAAACCTCAAAATCACTTATAACACTTTATCGCTGTTTATTTATTTATTTATTTATTTATTTTAGCAGGCGTTGGTAAACTACGCATTTGTCATGGTTTATCATGGACTCCAGTTTATTACACTTTGCTGTGCTTTTACTGTGGGAAACTTTTATAAGGGTTAATATACCATAGTGTGTTTATTAATATGCTTTACAATGCTTCCCTATGCTTTACCAGACCTCTCTGTGCTTTACAATGCTTCCCTATGCTTTACCATACCTCTCTGTGCTTTACAATGCTTCCCTATGCTTTACCAGACCTCTCTGTGCTTTACAATGCTTCCCTATGCTTTACCAGACCTCTCTGTGCTTTACAATGCTTCCCTATGCTTTACCAGACCTCTCTGTGCTTTACAATGCTTCCCTTTGCTTTACCAGACCTATCTGTGCTTTACAATGCTTCCCTATGCTTTACCAGACCTCTCTGTGCTTTCCAATGATTCCCTATGCTCTACCAGACCTCTCTGTGCTTTACAATGTTTCCCTATGCTTTACCACACCTCTCTGTGCTTTACAATGCTTCCCTGTGCTTTACCACACCTCTCTGTGCTTTACAATGCTTCCCTATGCTTTACCAGACCTCTCTGTGCTTTACAATGCTTCCCTATGCTTTACCAGACCTATCTGTGCTTTACAATGCTTCCCTATGCTTTACCAGACCTCTCTGTGCTTTCCAATGATTCCCTATGCTCTACCAGACCTCTCTGTGCTTTACAATGTTTCCCTATGCTTTACCACACCTCTCTGTGCTTTACAATGCTTCCCTATGCTTTACCAGACCTCTCTGTGCTTTACAATGCTTCCCTATGCTTTACCAGACCTCTCTGTGCTTTACAATGCTTCCCTATGCATTACCAGACCTCTCTGTGTTTTACAATGCTTCCCTATGCTTTACCACACCTCTCTGTGCTTTACAACGCTTCCCTATGCTTTACCACACCTCTCTGTGCTTTATTACGCTGTGCTGTGCATTTTAAGGTAGGGGAACTTTTATAAGAATTATAACAATATTAAAAAAAAGCTTTTTGGTTTTTTTTCCACAGTTGTGTTTCTGGTAACATTTAGAGTTTTAAACGGGGCGTTTGCTAAGGTAGTGTTTGAGCATTTCGACAGATCCTGGTTTTGTCTGTTTTTAAACTCTGAGGTCATTTAGGGAGAAACTCTGCCTCTTGGAACGTTGCTCGTTCTAATTAGTCAGGACTGAAATGAATAGCCAGGAGCTACAGATCTGAGCCAGAAATGGGAGGCTGTCGAATCAGCCTGCTGTCTCTGTCTGTCTCTGTGCCACCTAATTCTGATTCCTTTGAAGGAAGTTTAGAATTTTAAAAAGGTATTGATGTTTTTAGAGACATTATAAAAACGGTCGCGATAGTTCATCCGCTTTCATCTGAAGCCCTTACAAACAAACAAACCAACAAACAGGAGCCCTGTCCCTGACCAGGCTGCTTGCATCTCTCTCTCTCCTTTTTTCCGCAGAGAGAAAAGCAAGGCTTGAGCCAAGATCTCAACCTGGACTCCATAGACGGGGTCCCCGAGTCTGGCACCTCGAAATGGGCAGAGCTGACCGAGGAAGAGAGGCTGAGAGAGAACGCAGCGGCCTTCGCTGCCCTTCACAGACTGCTGGGCACGGTCCTGAAAGAACAACAAGATGACCTCACTCCCGGGGACTACAAGTTCCATGATGCACTGCTTTCGCTGCTGGCCAAGGTCGAGGCCCTGGCTGAAACCACCAAGCAGCTGCTGCTCTCTCTGGGCCACGTGCTGCCCAGGGCTGAGGAGGAGAGGGAGGAGGAAGGTCTCAGGTACTTCCAGAAGAAGAGGAGGGGGTACAAAGTGATCGTGGAGCTCAGCGGCTGGGCTCTGAGGGCCGTGCGGGACTTCGCCAGGCTGAAGAGGAGAAACAGGAGGGAGGTGGGAGGGAAGAGGGAGGTTAAGAAGCGAGGGAGCAGGAGATAGAGAGGGGGGAGGAGGGGAGAGGGAGAGATGGAGGTTAAGAAGCGAGGGAGCAGGAGATAGGGGGGGCAGCAGTGTGGAGTAGTGGCTAGGGCTCTGGACTCTTGACCAGAGGGTCGTGGGTTCAATCCCAGGTGGGGGACACTGCTGCTGTACCCTTGAGCAAGTTACTTTAGCTAGATTGCTCCAGTAAAAACCCAACTGTATAAATGGGGAATTGTATGTAAAAATAATGTGATATCTTGTAACAATTGTAAATCGCACTGGATAAGGGCGTCTGCTAAGAAATAAATAATAATAATAAAAATAAGATAGGGAGGGAGAGAGAGACAGAGAGTCAGGGAGAGAGAGAGAGGGAGAGAAACAGACAGAGAGAGAAACAGATACAGAGAGAAATGGAGATGGGGAGGGAGGGAGAAACAGATACAGAGAGAGATGGGGAGAGAGAGAGAGGGAGGGACAGAGAAAGAGATACAGAGAGAAATGGAGATGAGGGAGGGAGGGAGAAACAGATACAGAGAGAAATGGGGAGGGAGTTAGGGACAGAGAAACATACAGAGAGAAATGGGGAGAGAGAGGGAGGGACAGTGAAACAGATACAGAGATGGGGAGAGAGAGGGAGAGACAGAGAAACAGAGAGAGGGAGAGAGAGAGAAAGCAAGAGAGAGATGAAATGCAGTGGTGAAAAAGGACTGGTGTTTTTTGTGTAACTTGACCCAGCACCTTTTTTGTTTGTTTGTTTTTTTGTCTCGATATAGTTTTGCAAATGATCGTCCGTATTGAATAACCAGCGTATTGTACCAATATATTTTAGGATGCGACATCGATAAGTAAAAAAAAAAAAGACTTTATTGAAGATGATGTCAAAACGCTCTCGCGTTCCATGAATAGAATGCGACATCGATGAGTAAATAAATAAATAAATAAAAATCACTAGCCACTTAGATTTAACATTTCAGTATTGAAACAAACACTGCTTGAGATATATTCGCTGGCAGGCCTGATCAAGTTCGTCTGCATTCGTGTAACTGAGAAATGGCTATGGAAGGACATTATTTGTGAATTGCATTTCTCTGTATGAAGGATTGTATTGATTCAAATTGTCAAAAGTCACACTTTTTTTAAGAGCTTAACCATTAGACATAATAATGAAGCCGCTAATTATTAGTAATTAAGCACTGGTATTAATTATATAGGTCAGTTTTCTTAACGCTGTCTCGGGCAGTAAAGCATTCTGTGGCAATCAGATAAGTTTGCACAGCGGTCCTCATCGCAATGCTTTGTACTTGTGATCTTTTCATGAGCTTGTTACTCAAATGAATCATGAAGGAGGAATAGGCAGCGATTGCATGAGTGAGTGAGGTGTGAAATGCATGACCTTCGTTCTGTTGTACAGGAGAGTTTTTAACTCTACCTTGTAGGTACTGTAGTGCTTGGAGAAATACTGCAATAGTCACCCTGCTTGAAATGTAGTGGGTTGCAAACGTGACTAGTTTGACGTTCGTTCGTGTAAGTGGGAGGGAGGGAGGCAGTGTGGCTCTGGTGGAGCTGAGGAGGGACTGGGAGGGAGGGAGGCTGGCTCTAGTGGTTAGAGCTGAGGAGGGACTGGGGGGGAGGGAGGGAGGGATCTGGCTCTAGTGGTTAGAGCTGAGGAGGGACTGGGAGGGAGGGAGGCTGGCTCTAGTGGTTAGAGCTGAGGAGGGACTGGGAGGGAGGAAGGGAGGGAGGCTGGCTCTAGTGGTTAGAGCTGAGGAGGGACTGGGAGGGAGGGAAGCAGTGTGGCTCTAGTGGAGCTAAGGAGGGACTGGGAGGGAGGGAAGCAGTGTGGCTCTAGTGGAACTGAGTAGGGACTGGGAGGGAGGGAAGCAGTGTGGCACTAGTGGAACTGAGGAGGGACTGGGAGGGAGGGTAGCAGTGTGGCTGTAGTGGAACTGAGGAGGGACTGGGAGGGAGGGAAGCAGTATGGCTCTATTGGTTAGAGCTAAGGAGGGACTGGGAGGGTGGGAGGCAGTGTGGCTTAGTGGTTAGAGCTAAGGAGGGACTGGGAAAGAGGGAAGCAGGGTGGCTTAATGGTTAGAGCTGAGGGACTGGGAGGGAAGCAGTGACTTAGTAGTTACAGCTGAGGAGTGACTGGGAGGGAGGGAAGCAGTGTGGCTTAATGGTTAGCGCTGAGGGACTGGGAGGGAAGCAGTGACTTAGTAGTTACAGCTGAGGAGGGACTGGGGGAGAGATGTAAGCTGACAATATTAGAGGATGAGTTTACTGCACTGATTCATAATCAAGCGCTTGATGTAACTTTACAATACAGCTCAGCTGCGACACAGTGGGAATAGAAGTCCAAATAGACATGCAAGACGCTTTCAGACTTGATTGTACCTACAGTATGTGTTTTGTTTCCTGGAGTATTTGCTGTGAAAATAAAGACCTCTTTTCTTGACTTAAGTCTAGACGTCGTTTATTCATTTACTTGAACGAGCAAAATTATAACCGGTTGCCTTTTTCACGCTGGTTAAATCTGTTGTTTTCAACTAGTTATATATATATATATATATATATATTTTCTGTGTGTGAGTTTGATAGAAGCCAGATGCAATATAGGATACAGACTGTCCTGTTGGCTTTGAATAGGAGCTGTAATGGGAGCTAGCCCTTCATGAAGGAATTAAGCTGAAAGATCAATAAGAGATTAGAACATCGCTTCTCAAAGTCGGGTTCAGGTTACTGCGGTGAAGCTGCCTTTGTTCAACACCCTTTCCAGCAGCTCTCTCTCTCTCTCTCTCTCTCTCTCTCTCTCTCTCTCTCTCTCTCTCTCTCTCTCTCTCTCTCTCTCTCTCTCTCTCTCTCTCTCTCTCTCTCTCTCTCTCTCTCTCTCTCTCTCTCTCTCTCTCTCTCTCTCTCTCTCTCATTGACTTGGGTTCCACAGCTTTGACTCTGCTGCTGACCCAGTTTCTGTAGAGTTTAAAGAAGCTAATTTGAAGGTAGTAGCTAAGAGACTTCTGGATGTTTGCCAGACTTATGGTTTATTTACACTGAAGACGCTGAGAAAGACTTCTAGTGGAAACGTTTGCCATTGAATTTACACTGAAGACGCTGAGATAGACTTCTAGTGGAAACGTTTGCCATTTAATTTACACTGAAGACGCTGAGAAAGACTTCTAGCGGAAACGTTTGCCATTTAATTTACACTGAAGACGCTGAGAAAGACTTCTAGCGGAAACGTTTGCCATTGAATTTACACTGAAGACGCTGAGAAAGACTTCTAGTGGAAACGTTTGCCATTGAATTTACACTGAAGACGCTGAGAAAGACTTCTAGTGGAAACGTTTGCCATTGAATTTACACTGAAGACGCTGAGAAAGACTTCTAGTGGAAACGTTTGCCATTGAATTTACACTGAAGACGCTGAGAAAGACTTCTAGCGGAAACGTTTGCCATTGAATTTACACTGAAGACGCTGAGAAAGACTTCTAGCGGAAACGTTTGCCATTGAATTTACACTGAAGACGCTGAGAAAGACTTCTAGTGGAAACGTTTGCCATTGAATTTACACTGAAGACACTGAGAAAGATTTCTGGTCGTTTGTGATTGAATTCGCATTAAACCGTCTTTATTAGCTTTGAAATTTGAAATTTTAAACATTTCAGCTGATGTCGTAATCCAATATGCACTGACGTAGATACAGATCATACAACTCCACCTGGGGACAAAGGAAACAGGAAATGACATCAGAGTGGAATCGTTAACCTGCCCCCCACCCTCCCAACACTGCCCCTAGTGGATATATATATATATATATATATATATATATATATATATATATATATATATATATATATATATATATATATATATATATATATATATATATATTTCTTACTGCTGTATTTCTTCTATCCACTAGGGGGCAGAGTGTTGCAGGTTAATAATGGTACAAGATTGCTGTATTTGAGTCTATATAATATATATATACAGTATATATATATACGGTATATGGATTACTGCTATATATCTTCCATCCACTAGGGGGCAGAGCCAGATACAGTAAAATGCAACATAATTGATTTTTTTTTTTTTTTTAATATTATTTTGTAACATACATTGATATATTTCAAGTTATATATTTAATTTAGGAAAACAACAGCAACCAGCAATCAAGCCAGGGGTGAGAATGGGTAATACATTTCTTAAAATACTAGTTTCAGCTTCAGTGAGAAGATGCTGTTGATCGGGGTACCTTTCTGGGTTTTACCACCTCCTGAATGTAAGCGTGTGTTTCTCTGAGATTCCGCTTCTGTCTGCGAGAGAGAGTGGGTTCAGTTCTGAGAGAGAGGAAGAGGGGGAGAGAAACAGGATGCAGGAGAGAGAGAGAGAGGGACAGAGAGAGAGAAGGATAGAAGATAAGGAGAGGGAGAGGATGGATAGCAGGGAGAAAGGGGAGGTAGAGAGGGAGGGGTAGAGAGGGGGAGGATAGGGAGAGAAACGGGAAGCAGGAGAGAGAGAGGGACAGAGAGAGAGGGATAGAAGATAAGGAGAGGGAGAGGATGGATAGCAGGGAGAAAGGGGAGAAAGAGGGAGGGGGTAGAGAGGGAGAGAAACGGGAAGCAGGAGAGAGAGGGACAGAGAGAGAGGGATAGAAGATAAGGAGATAGGGAAAGGGGGAAGGAGAGGGTGAAAGAAGAGGGATAGAGAGAGAAGAGGAGAGTGGGAGGGGAGGGATGGAAAGAGAGAGAAGGGGGAGAGAAAAGTTATCTTTCAGAACATCCCCTCCACTACCTGCTGAACTCAAACACTGCAGGAGAGACTGCACTAGAAAGACCTGAGGGAGCGTCTCAAAAGATCTTACCTGCTGTAAAACCGTGCCAATAGGAGAAACAGCCCAGAAGAGCCCAGGATCACGAACACACCCCAAAGGTAACTGTCCTGAGCCAGCCAGCCCCACAGCACAGACACAACCTCCTGCAAGACACACACACACACAGCTTTGTAGCTTCCAGTTTCAGATTCTACCTTTACTCATTTTACTTTCTGGTAAGTGATTACTGTGTTGCTTTGACTGTGAGTTCAGGAGCTGCTCTTTAGTTCTAGCTGCACTGCCATAGTTATTGTATTGTGAATCGGTACAGCCCTGGCTGGGACTACAGCTCCCAGCATGCCTCTGCACCCGCGGCAATGGTGAGGGATGCTGGGAGCTGTAGTTCTTTAACTGCAATGCGCTGGGCTGGGCTGTATTACATTGTTTTGCTCAGTCTGTGTTGCTTTGACTGTGAGTTCAGGAGCTGCTCTTCAGTTCTAGCTGCGCTGCCATAGACGTGTGTAACACGGGCTAGTCAGGCACAGTGTCTTTATAGAAGAGCCAGCTAGTGCACAGCTAGTGTATTGCCAGCATGTTCTGATTGGCTGAGAGTGACTCCCTGGTTTCCAGCCTTACGGTATAAACGCGGAGGGCGTGTGCTATATCAGGCCCTGCCATGTCAGTCAGGCTGTCGTCAGAGAAACAGCCAATCACAAAGCTGGCCAGGAAACACAGGGGCAGCAGGTAACCCAGGCAACCAAACAGGAAGTGCTTAATCCATATCTTCCTGTTCAGTGTTGCCTGATAACTGAGAGAGAGAGAGAGAGAGAGAGAGAGAGGATGAAGAGAAGAGATACTTTTTAAAAATCAAAATAAGAAACTAGCGATTCTCTAATTGAATTGATGGCTTTAATAGGCCACACATGCAATTAATTTCAAACAGTCAGAGAAAAGGAACACGGAGCCACACGCGGTCAAATGCAGGAGACTTTTTAGAAGTTGTTTAAGACGCCTGATTAAAGCACAAAGCGGTCTGACATTTTCACACACGAGCGCCTGTTGTTTCTATATCAATGATTACTGAGCGGAGATTGAAATTCTCACATCCGGAGGTGGGTATGTAAAGGATATAAAATGATACTTCTGATACATTTGCACACTGCTGTAAATGTCCAGAAATATTTCTTGATAGAAACATTTTTAAAAAACTATTATAAACAGATCCACACTTCTAGAATTACTGCAACAACACCGAGGGAGGCTCAAGCATCCGTCCCAAGTGAAGCAAACACATTCACCAACACGTTGTAGTCTGAGGGAAGCACAGTCATCGGTCTTTTCAAAGTTTAATGGGGTTTTTTCCTGATCCAGTTGCTGCCCCCTGCTGGCTGGGCTGCTCCTCTCACCTGTCCTCCCTCAGTCTGCGCTCCGCGCTCTCTGCGATGATGTCACAGTCTCGCTCCAGGTGATTGAGAGAGCTCTGCACCGATTGGTCGATGGTCTTCTCGATCGTTGTGCACACACCATCAATCTGATTGAGACAGCGGCTCGGCTGAGACGAATCAGAGAAGCAGCCAAATCACAAATCATATCAAATCACAGATCAGATCAAATCACAGATCAAATCACAGATCAAAGCAAGCTTGGATTAAAATCGTAGATCTCAGATCAAATGCTAGACAGAACCACAGATCAAATCGTGGATTCAAGTTACAGATACACTCATGGATGGAATCAAGACTAGATAAAAATCACAGATGAAATCTCTGAATTAAATTCGAGATCAAATCAAAAATCAAAAATCAAATCAGATGAAATCTCCGATCAAATCTCAGGTGTGCAAAGGTGATTTTTAAAGGGGATAGATTTTGAATATTATTATTATCATTATTATTATTATTATTATTATTATTATTATTATTATTATTATTGAAAATGATCATCATCATCATCATCTCTGTGTATCTAATAGAGAAACATGAACACCGGTGGTATTAAATGAGATTTTTATAATATATAAGTTCAACACAGAGTCTATGGTATGTTCTCAGGCTGGCTGTGCAGTTCAGTGTGGTACCTTCGCTGGGTCCGGGATGTATATCGTGGGCATGTCGAAGCCACACTTGTTCAGTCCTGGTCTCTTACACAACTCCTGCACAATCTGCATCATGACTCTCTGTGGAAGGGAAACAGAGAGAGAGAGACACACAGACATACATACACACACACACACACACAGATTCATACATATACACACACAGAGAGGCACACACAGACATACATACACACAGAGAGGCATACACACACACACACAAGTTAGAGTTATTAAAAATACACACGACTCAATACTAGAGGTGTGCTGGTATTAAATAAATCCATTCATTAATGTGTTGATTTCAAAACAAGACATTGAGAAAGACTTCTAGTGGAAACGTTTGCCATTGAATTTACACTGAAGACGCTGAGAAAGACTTCTAGTGGAAATGTTTGCCATTGAATTTACACTGGAGACGCTGAGAAAGACTTCTAGTGGAAACGTTTGCCATTGAATTTACACTGAAGACACTGAGAAAGACTTCTAGTGGAAACGTTCGCCATTGAATTTACACTAAAGACACTGAGAAAGACTTCTAGTGGAAACATATGCCATTGAATTTACACTGAAGACGCTGAGAAAGACTTCTAGTGGAAACGTTTGCCATTGAATTTACACTGAAGACACTGAGAAAGACTTCTAGTGGAAACGTTTGCCATTGAATTTACACTGAAGACACTGAGAAAGACTTCTAGTGGAAACATTCGCCATTGAATTTACATTGAAGACACTGAGAAAGACTTCTAGTGGAAACGTTCGCCGTTGAATTTACACTGAAGACGCTGAGAAAGACTTCTAGTGGAAACGTTTGCCATTGAATTTACACTGAAGACACAGAGAAAGACTTCTAGTGGAAACGTTTGTCATTGAATTTACACTGAAGACGCTGATAAAGACTTCTAGTGGAAACGTTTGCCATTGAATTTACACTGAAGACTTCG